>NC_048596.1:176859579-177057332 GCF_003668045.3 Cricetulus griseus
TTGAAACTTTCTGCATGTGCCCATGAAGATACATGTTAAAAATAAAAAAAGAGATATAAGAGCAATTCAACTCTATGGTAGACTAAAGACAAATGTTTTAAAGTTTATATAACTATTTAAAGTGCATATATATCTATATATATATATATATATATATATATATATATATTGAAATATCAATGGTACAATACATGTTATGCATAGTAAGAAAAGTTAAATATATAATAAGAAAAATGGTATCTTCTGAGTATAAGCATATATTCTCATTTTATATCTGTTTTCTTCTACTTCTAATTTTCTATCAATGAATTCCTTCCACATCCCTTTGAAAGAAACTTAATTTTACTGGAGTGAGATACCCTCTTGAAAAATATAGTTTTCAAGATGTGAGGACAATTTTTCCAAACATTTCATTTCCCTAAGTGATTCTTTACATCTCATCTGGACTGTGTAAAGAATGTTTTCTTAGTATCCCTTACAATATCATCTTATTCATGGATGGAATCCAATTAGAATGAAATTAGTTAATCATCCTATTTACAACATGTGTGTGAGTGGTGGTGGTGGTGCATACCTTTATGGAGGTGTATCTGAAAGCATGCTTGTTGCTGTAAAGATGAGAGGCTGATGTTTGGTGTCTTCTTTCATTTGCCACCTTAGTAATTGTTCTTGGAGACAGAACTTGAATCTCACTGAATTGCTAGAATTGTTGCTGTTAAGAAATCATTGCTATGATCAAGGACTTTTCACTGCAAGTTAGTGCTTCAGAGTTTTGTGTGAGTCCCAGAGGTGCAAACACAGGCCCTCCTGCTTGCACTCCAAGAAGCTTACTCACTGAGTCATCTCCCTTCTTTAAATTATTCACTGTTTATCCTGAACCACCCTTCTCAACTAAAGCACTATCCAATTCAATGTAAAAGAGGTGGGTAAACTTCCGATGAGACACTGGGAACTGTGGTGGTTGAATGAGAGTTGGTACACATAGGCTCATGTATTTGAATCTTTGGTTCCCAGGATGGATTGTTTAGGAAGGAATAGGAGATATGGGCTTGTTGGAGTATGTGTGACACTGGGGTTGGGCTATAATGTCAGGTCCAGTTTCCCTCTATCTGTACCTGCTCCCTGAAATTTGGTATGCAAGCTCTTATCTACTGTTCCAGCCATGCCTGCCTGCTGGCCACCACACTCCCCATCATCATAAAGATAATGGACTAACCCTTTATATTATATACAAGTCCCCAATTAGATGTTTTCATTTATAAGCTGCCCTTGTCATGATGTCTCTTCAAAGTAATAGAATGGTAACTGAGACAAGAATTCAGAGAAAAGTGGTACACAATATGAGCATATGACATCTCTCAAGTCCATGTAACCATGATGTGAAGGGAAATTATCATGTTTATCTTATCTATGTCTATATACATCCCTGATTGAACACTGAATATAAAACAGGAAAGAAAGATACACTAAGAAAAACAGACTCATGAACCTAAGAAAATCTTAAGTCCAACAAATTCCTAACACTAAATATCCATGAAATATGGGATACTGTGAAAAGACCAAACCTAAGAATAATAGGTATAGAAGAAGGTGAAGAAATTCAAGTAAAAGTGCAGAAAACATAGTCGATAAGATCATAGAAAAAAACTTTCCCAACCTAAAGAAAGACATGCCAATGAAAGTACAAGAAGCCTACAGAACACCAAATAGGCTGGACCAAAGAAAACAGGTCTCCTCACCACATAAAAATGAAAACACCAAACATAACAAAATAAAGAGAAAATATTAAGAGCAGCCAAGGAAAAAGGTCAAGTAACATATAAAAGCAAACCTCTCAGAATTACACCTGACTTTTCCATGGAAACTCGGAAAGCCAGAAGGTCCTCCATAGATAGTCTACCTACACTAAGAGAACATGGATGCCAGCCCAGACTACTATACACAGCAAAGCTTTCAATCAATATAGATGGAGAAAACAAGATATTCCATGAGAAAACCAGATTCAAACAATACATATCCATCAATCCCCTCTACAGAAAGTTCTGGAAGGAAAACTGCAACCCAAGGAAGTTAACTACAACCAGAAAAATATAGGCAATTGCATATCTCACTTTACCAACAGCCAAAAGAAAAAAGGGATGGAAACCCATACATAATTTCACCACCACCACAAAATCCAAAACAAACAAGAATGAACATTTAATGGTCATTAATATCCTTCAATATTAATGGTCTTAACTCACCCATAAAAAGTCACAGATTAGCAGAATGGATAAGAAGACAGAATCCATCCTTCTGCTGCATACAAGAAACATACCTCAACTTCAAAGACAGACAGTACCTAACAAATAAAGGTTGGGAAAAGATTTTCCAATCTGTTTCCAATACCCCAAGAAAGAAGCAGGGGTAGCAATTGTAATATCCAACAAAATTGGTCTTTAAACTAAATTCAATCAAAAGAGATGAAGGAGGTCACTTCCTACTCATCACAGGAGAAATCCATGAGGATGAAGTCTCACTTCTGAACATTTATGCCCCAAATACAAAGGCATATACATTCGTAAAAGAAACATTACTAAAATTCAAGTCACACATAAAACCACAACCACATATAGTGGGAGACTTCAACACCCCACTCTCACCACTGGACAGGAACACCAGGCAGAAACTTAAAAAAGAAACAAAGGAACTAATAGAAGTTATGGCTGAACTGGGCTTAACAGACATCAATAGAACCTTCCATCAGAACACAAAACTATATACCTTCTTCTCAGCACCACATGGAACCTTCTCTAAAATGGACTACATACTTGGCTACATAGTAAACCACAACAGGTACAAAAAATTAAAATAACCCCCTGTATCTTATCAGACTATCATGCTTTAAATTTAGAATTCAACAACAACATAAATTGCAGAAAACCTACACACTCATGGAAATTAAGTAATGACCAATTACACAATTCCTGGGTACAGGAAGAAATAAAAAAAGAAATTAAAGCTATCCTAGAATTCAATGATAGTGTGGACACAGCATACCCAAACTAATGGGACACTTTGAAAGCAGTGCTAAGAGGAAAGTTCATAGCGCTAAGTGCCTACATGAAGAAACAGGAAAATAATCACACTAGAGAACTAACAGCACAATTGAAAGCTCTAGAACACAAAAAACCAATATACTCTGGAGGAGTAGACCCCAGGAAATTATCAAATTGAGACCTGAAATCAATAAATTGGAAACTAGGATAACAATAGAAAAAATCAATGAAACAAAGAGTTGTTTCTTTGAGAATCACCAAGATAGACAAACCTTTATCCAAACTTACCAAATGGCAAAGAATAAACTTGCAAATTAATAAAATCAGGGATGAAAAGGGGATATAATAACAGACACAGATGAAATCCAGAGAATCATCTGATCATACTTCAAAAACCTGTATTCCTCAAAGTTCGAAAATCTAAAGGAAATGGACAATTTTCTGGACAGATTTCACTTACCAAAATTAAACCAAGAACATATAAGCAACTTAAATAGACTTATAGCTCCCACTGCTGGTGGGAGTGCCAACTTGTACAGCCACTTTGGAAATCAGTATGGTGACTTCTCAGGAAAATGGGAATCAATCAACTACAAGATCCATCAATTCCATGCTTAGGCATATACCCAAAGTTGCAAATTCATACAAGTACATTTGTTCAATGATGTTCATAGCAGCATTATTTGTAATAGACAGAAATTGAAAGCAACCTAGATGCTCCTCAAGTGAAGAATGCATAGAAAATACACATTCACACAACGGATTACCATTCAGCAGAAAAAAACAATGGAATCTCAAAATTTACAGGAAAAATGGGTGGAACTAGAAGAAATCATTCTGAGTGAGTGAAGTAACCCAATTAAAAAAAGACAAACATGGTATGTACTCACTCATATGTGGATTTTAGACATAGAGTAAAGGAATACCGGCCTACAATCCACACTGTCAGAGAAGCTAGTAAACAAGAACGACCCTAAGAGAGACAGACATGGTTCCCTGAAGAAGGAGAATGGGACAAGATCTCCTGAGAAAATTAGGAGAAAGGGAGGTGGGATGAGGGAGATATCATAATAGAGAGAGACATTTTAGGTTTAAAGAGAAATCAGGCACTAGGGAAATGTCTGGAGATCTACAAAGATGACACCAACTAACAATCTAAGCAACAGAGGAGAGGCTACCTTAAATGACCTCCCCAGATAATAAGATTGATGACTGTCTTACATGCCATCCTATAGCCATCATCCAACAGCTGGTGGAAGTAGAAGCAGAGACCCACAACTAATCACTGAACTGAACTGGAATCCAGTTGCAGAAAAGAACGAGTGATGGGAAATGTGGTCCAGACCAAGCTGGTGAAACCCACAGAAACAGCTGACCTGAACAACAGGGAGCTCTTGGTCCCCAGATTAATAGCTGGAATACCAGCATGGGACTGATCCAGAACCCAGGAACGTGGGTTTCAGGGAGGAGACCTTGGAAATCCATGGGACCTTCTGTAATAGTTCAGCATTTATCCCTAGCATGGGTGTGGAATTTGGGAGCCCAATCCACATACAGGGATATTCCCTGAGCCAAGACACATAGGGGTGGGCCTAGGCCTTATGCCAAAGGATATGATAGACTCTGATGACCCCATATGGAAGGCATCACCCTCCTGGGGAGCAGAAGGATATGTGATAGGTAGGATATTAGTTGGGGGGTGATAGGGGAGGAGGGGAGGGAGTGGAAACTGGGATTGACATGTAAAACAATCTTCCTTCTGATTCAAATGAAAAAATAAAAAAGAAGTAAAAGCCAAAAAAAATTTATATTGATTCAGGAAAATGACAGTTGTAGGTTCTTCTGTCAGGTCTTTGCACAGTAGCTGACAAGGTTTACAATAACAAACATGAATTCTCAGATATCAAGTTGGCATTAAGTCCGATTGCAAATCTGTGTATAACCCCCAAGATATATTGTAAGTAATGCACCACTGGGAATATTTTATTTACATCCTGGATGTCTTATCTAAAGTATGGAAGTGGATGAAAACAAAAATACTTGTGCATTTATATGAAGTAATAGGAAATGAGGGATTGATTTTTCACTGATCAATAAAGTTAGAATATTAAATTATCATACTACACAGAGATTTCAGTGTGTTATATATAATATATATATATATACTATATATATATATATATATATATATAGTAGAAATCCACTCCAAAAGTCACAGAAACACAGTAATTCTGGATGTGCCTAGTCATATTTGACCTCAGAAGTTAGGAAAAGGTTAAATATTTGGAGTGGAAGAAACAAGATAGAAGAGGTATTCAAGTGAACATCAGATACAATGATGGATTGATGTATCATTATTTACTCATCATTTGTCTGTAGTGTATCATCTAATCTGTATCCTAATTCAACCTCCTTTGCTGTTGTATATTAGAGTACACAAGTATAATCCATAGAAACAAACACAAAAGAGAGAGTAAATGGGTTTAAATTCAATGATCCTGGTGACAAAGACTTTATTCTCTTACTACACCACATGATTGATTTCTCCTTTGGATTAGTGTTTAAATATTTCTAGGATCAACACATAAACATGGTCAATGTTATGACAAAAATATGTTGTTAAAATATTTCAATAATTAAAACAGCCTTATAAGTTGAGAATTTACATCTAATTTTTATGTAATTTATATCTAATTTGTAATTTTAGTTGGGAAGGCTAATATTTTTATTGGAAAATCATATTTTATTTGCAACAGAAACTGTCTTAGTCTAATCTACATCCTGTTGTATAAGTAGCACAGTCAGATTTGTAGGAATTTATATTCTTTAGGAATTATATCTTTTAAATATAGTCAAATAGTTAACCTGTGATGTCTGAAACTTAGTTGAACTATCTGACCATGTAGTCATGAGTTACCATGATGATCTTTATAAGACAAAATCAAATGCACCTGGATAGAGAATGAAAGCCTTCATTAGATTTGCTGGATATTGTGCAGTACCATGGCTAAGCCCATGAAACTTGAAAGTCCAGTTAGCCATAAGAAGTTTCAAATGAAGGTGAAAATAAATCTTGAAATCTATACTTGTTTCTGTTACTCATAACCTGAAAGACACCAGAAAACTTATGTTCTATATATTCCTTTATTCCCAAAATAGTTTGTATGGAAATAGGGCCCCCTGTCAAAGGACAGAGTATGTCAGCTATGACTCCAGGAATTGGGGCATTCCTGTTAGCAGAGTGCTTACAGGTTGTTTGGGAGAGAAAGATATGTAAATTGAATTTTTAGCAGAGTTGCTCTGCCTGTTTTCCATCAGATTTCTTATTCTGTAGCCATGATTATTTGTTGATGAAAATTTGCAACAAAGACCTTAAAGCTACAGGAGACCAAATATCCCGGCTTAGTGAAATGACAATTGTCTTGCACTTCTTATAAATATCACTCATGAAAAAATGCCAACATGCTGTGTATTTCCATCTATCCTTCTCACCTAAAAACAGTAGGACAGGAAGATGTGAGGGAGTTATAGTAGCCATAATGGAAGTGGTCAAGTTCATATGCTGAAAAATCAAATACATGTGCTCTCAGTTTGCTGTGGGAATGCCAGGCAGTTGTGTTGCCTCACCCAATCTCGGTTTCTTCATCTTTAAATTTAAATTGTTTGTACAATGTGTTATTTCCCACCAAAAAAAGAAAGAAATGGCTTACATGTGTCACATATAGAAGAAATTAATATTCATTCAAAGTGGTAGAACAAGGTCCACATGAAACAAGGTGCTTGATTTATTCACTTAAAGTGACCAGATTTTGCAAAATTGTGGAGACAGAAAGTGGATAATCAATTACCTAGAGTGCTGAGTAGGAATGAGAATTCTGTGTAGATAGCCATTATGAACCTCTGATCTGGTACCAGTGCTCTTAGAATGCTCTTGTTATTCCAACATTGACTTAGATAAAATGGTAAGAAAGATAAACAAAAATTAGTTTGACATCTATACATAAATTCAAGTTTTTCAAATTCAGTTATTCCACTATTCTAAATATAATTGCTTTAAATGCATCCTGAGTATTTGTTATTTTTCTTTAAGTTGCAAATTGAATGGAACAGCCTCTAATTTTAAGACCCTGGCACTTGTCACTGTTCAATAGGAGATTTGTCAATCCCTTCGGTATCTGGCCTCATTGACATTGTCCATAGCTTAGTGCTATCATCCTAGACACCATAAAAATACCCTACTCAAGGAAAGACATCATTAGTGACACAGATTTGGCAATAATCTGTCGTGATCCATTATCAGGGTGACATTTTCTTGAGATATTAGCAGACTGATACATCTAAAATAAATCATGGGCCTCCATATTTTTAAGAAGCCTGGTTACATAAATGCTATTGTTGGTTTCTTCTGAACAGAAGAAAACTCTACTTTCACAATGACCTGCTTGCTACAGTACACAAACTGAACAATAAGGATCCTACTGTCCATAATAGAAGTAACTTTGCTACTTAAAAATTAATCTATGATTTAGACATGTTGAAGCATATT
Organism: Cricetulus griseus; assembly: GCF_003668045.3. Lineage (NCBI taxonomy): Eukaryota > Metazoa > Chordata > Mammalia > Rodentia > Cricetidae > Cricetulus > Cricetulus griseus. The sequence goes on from NC_048596.1 coordinate 176,867,164, forward strand.
TGCTGGATAACACTCAGGACATGTAAGGTAGACAGTAAGGAATTTAAGCCATTGAAGCTACACAAATACTCTGAGGACTGCTGGGATTGCATAAGATGTCCCAGAAATCCAAAGGAAAACAGTATAACAAAATGCTGAGTTTCAGAGACCTGTTTCAATGGATACATCTATAATATTTTCCTGAATCTAAGGCTCATGGAACACCATGGAAGAGGGGTCAGAAAGAATATAAGAGCCAGAGTTTGCTCTGAGATTATGTCAATAATATCAGAAGCTAAACACACAAAGTCTCACTAATACAACCACACAAATATAAGTTGAACAATAATGACAACACTGAACAAGACAAATGGATGAGGAAATGCCTACAAAAATGAAGTGTAATGATGAAGTTGTATTCCTCAGTGAAGAGCACATCAATTGATTGTACAGAGCCAAACATTTAGCCCTAAAATTATATATATATATATATATATATATATATATATATATTATATATACATGATTATATTTAGTCAGCAGGCTATATTTAGAAACGTAAATGTATATATAAATATGTATACACAATAACAATTAATGGAAAAAGATGCCATGAATTTGAAGGAAAGCAAGTAGGATAATATGGAAGGGTTTAGAGAGAAGGAGGAAAAGGAAGTATTCTGTAATTACGTTTTCAACTCAAAAATAATGAAAAATATGAACATCCAAGCTAACACTATTCTTATATTCAGAATATTGCTACTTCTTGTTATATTTACCTTAGAGCAAAATAAAGCAAACAAACACAATAATAATAAGCAATTTTTTCAGTAAACTGTAGAAATCACATAAGAGCCTTTGGTACTCAAATGCTTCTTGTATTTATTAAATGATTCTTGAAATCCCCCACTCCTATATTTAGTATTAAGAAATAAAGATGAACTTAGTCCTGGGACAGAAATTCCAACTTCATGTTTCTTGCTTCACTTCTTCTTTTTTAAATAGGCAACAACTCAGGAGAAGAGAACATGAGGTGAGGTTTTGTTGATCACTTTAAACCTGGCAGCTGTCACCAAACCTTGCTTTTCAGGAATGAATGAGTACAATATGCCGATTATCTTGCCTGTTCAGTCTGCACTAATCAGCAAGAGATTCTGGGAAATGAATGTGTGAATGAGGCAGATCTTGTTCTCCATGGAATAACAAATGAGTATTTATTAAACAAATTCTTAAATACAAGAACTTGTCAAAAGAGTAAACAAAATATGCATCTTTTCTCCAGTCACTATGCATGGCAATTTTTCTCATGCTTATTAGTGGTTAAAAAAGAATGCTGAGACAGTCTAAAGAAACGGACATTCTATAGATGAACCATGGGCAAAAAGGAACCCGTGAATCAGGTCCAGGACATTTCTGCTGTAGTGGTGGTGGTAAAGATAGGCAGCTTGATGTATAAGGTGATGAACATTCAGTCAACACATGAGCATGGATGCCATGATTTTCTTACTACCTCTGAACACAAAAGCTATCTTCCTCCAGTCAGGTGAGATTCTGGTTCTTTTTAATGTAAAGTTCACTTCCTCACATCTAGATCAACTATGGGTTCCGTGTGCAGAATTTAATGGGTTGTCATATTGAACCAGTGATGTTTCTGCCTTCTTAGACTGCAAAGGTTTAAAACTGTCTCTGACATCTCTCTGTATTAAATAACATGCCAATTACTTTTTATTATATTATTCTCTCGCCTAAGTGTGTATACAAGACACATATGGAGGTCATAGGACTATTTGCAACTTAAATTGGGTTCTGTTTCTTTCTATCCACCATGTGTATCTCAAGGAACACGCTCTGAAAAGTTGGCAGCAGCCATCTCTTTTTTTTTTTTTTTTTGTAGTTCCAGAACTAGTTATTTTTTTTTAAATTTTATTTTAGAAACAATCTCATTTAACATGCCAATTCCCCCATTCCCTCCCATCCTCCAATGCCTCCAAACAACCCTCCAAACCCACCCTCCACGCACTCCCCAAGAATAGTGAGGCCCTCCACAGAGGACCATCAAAGTCCTTCATATCATTTGGGGGAGGGCCTAGGCCCTCTTTCCTGTATTTGGGCTGCAATACTATAACTCCACAGGGAATGGGCTCCCAAAGTCCATTTGTGCTCTAAGGTTAAAGACTGGCTCCACTGTTAGAGGTCCCATAGACTGTCTTGGCCCCTAGCTGGCACCCACATTCAGAGGGCTTGGTTATGTTCAATGCTGGTTCCCCAGCTTTATAACTAGCATCTCCATGCTCTCACTAGGTCATGTCAACTGTTTCTGTGGGTTTCTGCAGCACTGTCTTGGCTCCTTTGCTTATCCCTCCTCCCTCTACAGGCTGGATTCCGGAGTATGGCTCAGTGTTCTAGCTATGGGTGTCTGCTTCTGTTTCCATAAGCTACTGTATGAATGCTCTAGGAATGGCAACCAAGATAGACATCAGTCTCATTATAAGGGAAGGGCATTAAAGGCAGCCTCTCCACCACTGCCTAGATTCTTAGTTGGGTTCATTCCTGTGGATTCCTGAACATTTCTCCAGTCTCCAGACCTCTCTCCAAACCTATACTGGCTCCCTCTATGAAGGCATCTCCTTTCTACTCAGTTGGGTAGGGGGGGATGAAACCTTGAAATTCACAGCAAATGGATGGAACAAGAAGAAAGCAACCTGAGTGAAGTAACCTGGTAACAGAAAGACAAGCAGGGTATGTATTCACTCATATATGGATATTAGAAATAGACCAAAGGACTACAAGCCTACAATCCACACCACCAGAGAAACTAGGACATAAGGAGGACCCCCCAAGAGAAGAACACATGTTCCCCAAAGGAGGAGAAAGACACAAGAACCCCTGAGCAAATTGGGAGCACAGGGGGGAGGGGAAAGGAGGGAGATTGGAAGGGGAGGGGGAGAAGGGAGAAGTAGAATAGGAGAGATCAGGAGGACTGAGACAGGGAAGGAATAGAGGCACTAGTCATCTTTACACACTGTTCCATCTCACTGGCTTATTTTCTTATCTTCAAAATTATTTCTCCATCTCAACTGAGTAAATGAAACCTTAGAATCTGACATGGCAAATGTAATGATATCCTAAATAATTTCATTTTTCTAGAGCAGCCTTGTCACAAGTCACACTGAATCCTACTTTATACAAATACTGACACAGGCATCAAAACAGCTTCATTATGAATAACTATTTTTAACATTATAGTTTCCTTAAATTTGCAAATGAAGTTTGGCTTATAATTACAACTAACCTATTGCTTCTATTCTCTTGCCTACCTCCTCCTTCTTCTATACCTGTCTCTATCTTCGAGATCAATTTTACTAATCAATTTTTCTTCTTTTGTTTAACAAAATTGGAAACTTCTTGTATTAAATGAATTTTGTTCAAGCTTGAAATTTTATTCTTTTTCCCATGCAAAAATCTCAGAGTCATTGATTACTTGCAATTCATCAGAAAAGGAGTGTAGACTTTCCTTCAGTACAGGAATTGATCATTGACAGCTTGATTTTTTTATTAGAATAAGGGCTATGGTATATAGGATTGAATTTCTTTGTACCTGCTTGTGGAGATGGGATTTTAGGAAATGACTGGATTATGGAGGCTCAGATCTCATGAATGTGTCAATCCACAGGTTGGCTCTATACTTAATTGGCTGTTGGGAAGTGATAAACTGTGGGATCTAGTGTGCCTATGGATACATGGCTCTGCGTTCTATATTTTCATATGCTATCCAACTCATTCTTCCTTTTTCCTGCTCCTTTCTCCTTCCCTCTGTCCCTCTCTATCTTTCTTCCTTCTTATTTTCTATCTCCACCAACTTTTCTCCTTCCCTCCTCTCTGCCAGTAGTGAACACTTTTTCACCCACATGCTTCTGACTAGGCTGCATTGTCATACTGCACAACAAGATTCAACAGAGACATTTAACAATAGAATAAAATTTCTGTAACACTGTCCCAAATGCCTTTTCTCCTTTAAGCTGATTTTTTCAATGTATTATGCCACAGCAACTGGAAGCTAACCAGTATGGCTAAAGAATAGTTAACTAGGCCATAATCTATAAGAGGAAAATGGATAATTAGTCAGTGTGAATTATATGAAGACAGCTCAAAGCTTGCATCTTGCAGAATTATTCTTATTAGATATTATTGCCCCTCAAATATTTATGTCATTATCTCTTCTTAGCATGCTATCAGTTAAGTTTCCAATAATTGTACCTAGAAAATGTATATTATGCAATTAATATAGACAATTTAATACTGTATCTATTATGGGAAGATTTTTGGTACCTGATTGATAACTCAAGAAGTCAGTGAAAGTTTTAATAACCAGGAAGTCCACATATCACAAGCAATAGTATCTGGGGAAAGTCTGGGGATATGTAGCAGAAGTTTCAATACACACATAATAAAGCAGATTATTAGATTCCCTAAAATAAGCAATCCCAGAAGAATGACCATATATTACTAACTTTCTGAGTCACCCTGAAGACTCACTTTTATTTAGATAGTGAATCCTTGGATTAGAAGATTTGCATTTAAATGGTCTATTCCCCCTCACAGTTACAGGTTTCTGCATAGGATAAAGCCTCTCTTTCTTTGTGGAGCACATACATAAAAGGTCTTAATAAATCCCACTATTGTGATGAACCCAGAGTTTATCAAAGGACTTTTATACTGTTCTGACAGACTCAGTTGAAATAGGGTTTCCTCTATTTCTTTGTGGGATTTTTAAAATAAATTTAGGATAATTAGCAATTTCCCTACAGGCTATCTTTTTTAAGCTTGAAAAAATTATCCTTCATCTTAGTAAATTAAGAAAAAATATGTACTTTGAAACCTAAGAACCAACTTCAATAGCAAAATAGGCATCACTTTCACATTTGTATAAGTTGTCATCCTGTGATTGTATGCCTGCCAGTCTGTGGTCTGACAAATTGAGCAAATGGAAAACTAAAGAGAATATGACTTGAAATCTTAGAGTTGAAGGATTTCTATTTAGAACTAAATACCACATCCCTTTTCCACTGGGGCTTTGAAGCCATTCCTAAGGTCATGTGGTATAATATCTTAATCTTAAAAATTGATTTGTGTAATGACAAATGACAGAAATAATTCTGAAAAAAAATCAAAAGAGAATTAGTCCATTGTGTTTTACACTAGAACAAAAGATATGCAGTACATCATAGGGAGCTGCCTGTAGGTTGTAACTGTTCTAAACTCGCTCTGTCTCTCTCCCAGTGTGTGTGTGTGTGTGTGTGTGTGTGTGTGTGTGTGTGTGTGTGTGCTCACAAACACGTGTGCACATACACATGAGGGTTTCCAAGTGTAGTATAAGACATTCTATGAAGAGGTTAAAAAAAACCCTCAAGAAAATTGAATGCCTTTTTTTCTTCTTAGCTGCAGCATCCAAATATCACAGTTTTATTTCCCCATGCTTTAATTTAATATTGTACTTTCCCCTATATAATAATTTCATCAATTATGTGGGAATTCCATACAGTGAATCACATTCATTTCCCATTCCTCTGATGTCCACCCTTGTGCTGACATGAGGTTTTCATAACCTCAAAGATCACGCCCATTACACTCCTCCTGCAACAAAGGTACATGTACTGTATGAGGTCCACACCTTTTAATTTTTCCCAAACAGTTCCAGTAACTGTGGACCAATAGTCAAACATATTATCTTAAGGGGACCATTCCAATCCAAACTACTGAGGTAGTTAAACTAACGCTTTTGAAATTGAAGGATTCCTGAAATGAAATTTTCATAGTCTTGATAAGTTGGTTAATAAAACAAAGAACTCTTGATATGGTAACATTCCCACAGTCCCCAGAAGTAAACCTGGGAACAGTCAGAAACAGTTGATGAGAAAAGACCATCTATGATAAAATGAATGTTGAATGCTGAAAGCATGGGGTATTTCCTGTGAATCTATATTAGAATTAGGTATAAGAAAAAGGATTCCATAGAGTGCAGGTGGTTCTTGACTAGAAGAGGATACATACAGAGAAATGGCTCTGGTAGCTGAATTGGTAGAAGCTTAATGCAGTGATGTAAGAGGCTATAATGCTATGTGAGGATACACACAGAGTGTACTTTGGAAGTTAATTTGTTAACTGCTTCTTTTTTTATGTCTCTTCTCCAATCCATCTTGTAAAGGTCTTTTATTATATTTGCAACAGATCATTTTCTTTTCTTAGAAAGAAATGAAATGGTGTCCAAAAGATGATATAGCTGTCAGTGGGATTCAATATATTATAAATATCTCAAAACTATGAACTTTCTGTAAGAACAGGTGCTAGAAAATATAGCAATGATTAAAATTTTTAAATTCAATCTATTCCTTACGTAATTGCAAAAAATCTAATGTACCTGAGATTAAGGAAAAAGAAAGGGAGAGATAGTAGGGTCAAGGAGGAGAGCAAAGATTAGTATTCTTTATTAATCTGAGAAAGAATGAAGAGGCAATCTAAAAATAGCACTACTATATGAATAATGTTTAAATACAAAGTGTCAAAGTCTATAAATGCTATCTTAATACAATGGGGCAATGACATTGAAAACAAATGAGAAATTATATTTAAAGAAAAGATGGTACCTGAAGAAAACCATTCAAAGTTTGCCTCTGGGTTTCCCATACTCACTGTTGTGCACTAATGTACCCACAACATATATGCTTGCATGCACACACACACACACACACACACACACACACACACACACACACCAATATGAGTAGATTTACCAAACATTGAAAGGAAACAAATAAAAAAATACAAATTCTTGTATTTTTATTGTTGGGGAACAAATATCTTTATTTTACACATTTTTAAAATTTATTTTTATTGAAAATAGGTTTTTTCCTGATACAATACATCCCTAGTAGTTTCCTTCCTCTATTTCTTGCAGCTCCCCATACATCCCCTCTCTCCCAGATCCCTTCACTCTACCCTGTTTCCTCTAGAGAAAAGGATGGGCCTCCAATGAAAAACAGTGAAACAGGAAAAAACAAGTTAAAATATAACAAGGCAAAAGCTCTCATTTTAACATAAGACAAGTCAACCCAATGGGAGAAAAAGTGCCCTAAGATCAGGCAAAAGAGACAGACAAACACCTGCTCCCAATGTTGGGAGTAACACAAAAGAATAAAGCAAATAGCCATAACATATATGCAGAGGATCTGGTGCAGACCCATGCAGATACCATGCTTCCTACTTCAGTATCTGAGCCCATGTGACCTCTGCTTAGTAGAGTCAATTGGTCATGTTATCCTGGTGTCCTCCATCATCTCTGTCTCCTACAATCTTTCCTCCCTGTCTTCCACTTGGGTTAATAGATTACCAAGGGGAGGAACCTGATGGAGTCCTCCAATTGAGACCTCCTTCGTTATAATGTCTTGTTGTAGGCCTCCATACCTGATTCCATTTGCTACTGGAGGAATCCTTTCTGATGACAACCACAAAAAGCATCAATCTATGAGTATAGCAGAATATCATATCTTAAATTTATGTAGGTCTCGCTTTCGCTGTGAAGATGGATTACTGATCTTGAAAGCTAAGGTTTAGTTTGCAGAGTACTATAAGTCTAGGTTAACAATTTTATGCATGTTTATATAATAGTAAATATGTTTACCAGAATAGCACAAAAATAACATCAGTTTCAGCAGTAATGTACAGCCTGTCATAGCTTTTAAGAATCTATTATCTCCCAGAAGACACAGGACTCCAATTGGCACAGCTAATTCTGCTACAAGGCAAGAAAAGTAAAAAATGAGGCCAGAAACCTAGAATATTCAAAAGTATTAAATGAACCATGGAATAATGAGAACAATGAAAGAAAATGACATTGGAACCTTTCAAAGGGAGTTGCCACACAAAAGATGGATTGTTTCATCATCAAAATTAATAAAGACAATTATAAAATTTTAAAAAACAAAATAGGGATCTGGGAGTAAATGTAAAAACAATACAGAGTGAAAATAATTAGATAAACGTGTACCTTTAAAGCATTAAATACTTCCAAAGTGTAGTGGCTCATGGTTACAATCCTACTAAGGATGAAAAATGTGGTGGATCTTCATGAGTTGGATATCTGCCCAGTGTACATAGTAACTTGAAGGTGAGCCACAGTTAGCTACAACATAAGAACATGTTTAAGAAAGAAGAAAAAGCACTAATGTAATAAAGACCATAATTTCACAGTGGCATGTCAACTCATAAAAGTAATACAAGTGAATATGTGGTGAAGGTGAAAATTTATTTTAGAGCTTTTATGAAGTTGATCCATAAAATATCAAGGGGATTATAGTAAGTCTTCAACCTCTCAGATAGTCTCCTCTCAGATTCCATACTATGTAGAATAAAAATACAAAGAATTTTAGGAAAAGAAATCTGGCAATGACTAAGAATAAAACTAAGTATCACAATGAGCATCAGAAGATGCCATGTGCAATGTGTGATACTTGTGAAACAATTTGCCTTTAAGAAAGAGATGTAAATTTGAACCTAATAATCAGTAGCACAAAACCACATGCAAACTAAGAACTCTGCAAGATCATTAACATCAACATCTCAAGATATGTTATAGGAATAAAATAACAAGACTTCAGCAAAAGCTAGCCTTGATTCAGCATGTAGAGTGGATTCCACAGCCATACTGTGGAAAGCATGGATGCAGTCACTACTCACCAAAGGCTGGTGGACCTACACTGGTAATTTACCACTTTTCTTCTACATGAATTTATTTTATTTTATTTTGGAAACCATCTTATTTTACATACCAATACCAATTCCCTAGCCCTCCCATCCTCCTATGCTCCCAACTGATGCCCCCAACCCACCCCCACCAACTCCCCAAGGATGTTGAGGCCTTCCATGGGGGAATATAAAAGTCTGTCAATTAATTTGGGAGAGGACTTAGGGCCTCTTTCCTGTATCTGGGCCTACATGAATGTTTTGAAAGAGAAACAGAAATAAAATTGAAACCATTGTTCGTAAAAGACAATTATTGGGTCCCAGTAGTTCTTTTTTACAGGTTACTTTAGATACTTAAATGGATTTTAGTTTATATGATTATAGAACTGAGTATCTCCTAATAAATGTTACAAGTCCTATTTTAATCATGTGGTTTATAAATTTCTCATAGTGTTATATTTACCTCCTTTATAATCACATTTGTTATATTTGTTGTTAATGCTATATTTGTCAATATACACAGAAAAATAAAAAAATTCTACCCTATATAAATATAGATCAACAGAGTAAGAAATTTCTCAAACTCTTGAAGTAAGAAGGTTAGCACATGAGAAAAATTCTGCACATTTAATAATCTGTGTATGCAGAGACAAAGGAGAAAATAGGGTCTTGACAATTTACATTAGTGACAAAGAAGGTTTGTAAGATACACATTTCTGAAACAAATGATGTGTGACTTTATATGATGAGAAAAAAATAATTGCCTGCCACATTTAGAAAACTGAATACATTAGATTGATTTGCATATTTGAAGAAATTTAAACATAGATTTGACTCAAAATAAAACTCCTAATTTTAAAGATAAAATAAATCCAGTTTGTGGAGTTTAACTTCACTTTAAAATCATGAACTCTCTCCTTTTGACTTTGCTGCCAACTTCTAGGTAAAATGTTTCAAAAGTTTGCATAGTGATTTTTCTCATTAAAATGCAAATCAGTTTTCCTCAGTGACAAATATTAATTTAAAATCCTAATATGAACTAGAGACATGCCTTAATGGTTGCAAATTTAAATCCATTCCCATGTTAAGATCTGAGTTATAGGGTTGTATCAAGTAACGTTTGTGAAAAAGAATTTCATTAGTTCGTGCTTGACAATGTTATGTTAACTTTCAAAGAACTAATAAGGAACATATTTTAATTGTTAGCACTCACAAATTATTAATAAATATACACTTAAACTAATTATTTGCTTATGTTTAAAATCATGTATATTTGCTTATAATATTGACAAAGCATATAAATTTATTTGGCACTGAACTCTCACTGATTATGAGTTCAAGAGAGTTGTCCTCTTGGAAAAGATGGATATAAATAAAATAATTTGATGTTTTGTGTTTATATGGTATTGATGTTTTTTATTTTATCCTTGATTTAAATATAACAAAATTTAATAAAATAAAACTATCAAATTGGAGTTGAGCAAGTAAATGAGCAAAGGAAAGGAATGGAGAAAAGGCACAAGAATCAGAAACCTACTCATTCAAACTCTCGGGAGTCCCATAAGACACTAATAAATCATCAGAGGATGTGATGCAAACCCATGAAGGCTTTGGGCTTGCTGTTTAAGTCTCTGTAAGTTCATATGAGCTTTGAGCTTTGGTCACAGTGATTTAGAGTGCCTTGTTCTCTATCCCTTCTGGCTTTTTTCCCAGAGTTCCCTGAGGTCTGAGATGAGTGATTTGAGGAAGACATCCATCTTAAGGCTGAGTGTTCCAAGGTCTCTCATTTTCTGCATCATTTCTGGCTAAGGTTCTTTGTATTCGTTCCTAACTGCTGAAGGGTGAAATTTCTCTGATCATGGCTGAGCAAGGCAAGGCACTGATCTATGAGTGTAGCAGAATTTCTTTAGAAGTCATTTTATCACTACCTTATTTCTGTTGTTGTTGTTGAGTAGTTTTAAGTTTTGTGCTAGGTCCCTGGGCTATCTAATCTCTAGAGCTTATTCTCCCAAGCAGTGTTAGATATGGATTCCTTACCAAGAGTGAGCCTTAGGTCAAATCAGATATTGTTTGGTTACTCACACAAGTTTTGTTCCACCATTGCCTAGCATATTATTCAGGCAGAGCACCACTGCAGATCAAAGGATTTAAAGCTGGCTCTGTGTTTAGTTGTCTCTTTTGGTGGCAAACCCAGTACCTTCCTGTACCAAAGAAACTGTATGTAGAGGTGAAGGCTCTATGTAGACACGAGCTAGACTTCTCTATGTTCAGTGTGTTGTGTAGGTGTTGTCTTCAGCAATGGGGTCTTGCTGTCAGATTCTAGAAAGAAATATAATCTTAATAAAAACCAGGATGATTTAGGGGTTGCCATGGTAAACTTTGCCCAACAAATCAATTAGATGTAACCCAATCCCATTACTGAAAGCTTCATTTAGTGACAAGAGATACCCAGAAAATAATCTGTCTCACCCATTATTTAACTATTTCATGTAGTTCACCTTCACTATATTAGATTTCCACCCTGAGTCTCAAATTCCCCTTAACATTAACTATCTTTCCTTGTATTCCTTCTCACATCCCCTTTAACCTATCCTTTCCCACTTGATCCTCTGTCCCAACATCCCATCCATCCATAAGTAATATTGCATTTCCTTAACATAACAAGATTTTTTGTGCCTTCTAGTAACTTATTCTATACCTACCCTCTGTGGTTCTAGAATTGTAGCTTGGTTATCATTGACTGAACAACTAATATTCATATGTAAATAAATACACACAATATTTGCCTTTCTTGGTCTGAGTTACTTCATTTAGAATGACTCACTCTTTAAATTTCATCTATTTACCTGAAAATGTTGTGATGTCATTTTTTTAAACACCAGAGTAATACTGTGTGCCACATTTTATTTATCCATTCTTTGGTGGAGGGACATTTAGGTTCTTTCCAGTTTCTGGATATTATGAATAGAACAGCAATGAACATGATTGAACAAGTGTCTTTGTTATAGGATGAAGCATCCTATGGGTACATGTCCAAGAGGCATATAGCTGGATCTTGAGGCAGACTGATTCTCATCTTCCTGAAGAACCACCATACTGATTTCCAGAGTGATTGCACATGTTTGCACTCCCACCAACAATGTCTGAATACTTCTCCTGCCACTATGAGCTGTCACTTGTCTTACTGATATTTGCAATTATGAAGGTTATAAGGTAAAATGTCAGAGTAGCTCTGACTTGCATTTCCCCTATGTCTATAAAAATAGAGCATTTCTTTAATTGTTTCTCAAACATTTGAGTTACCTTTTTTGAGTATTCTGTTTAGATTTGCATCCTATTTGTGTGTATGTGTGTGGTTTAAAAGTCCCACTAGAAATACATTTTTCTTCTTTTTTTAATTCAGAAACAATCATTTTACATATCAATCCCCCCATTCCCTCTTCCTCCCATACTCCTATTACCCTGTAAATCCCCCAAGTTACGCCCCACCCACTCCCCAAGGATGGTGACACCTTCCATGGGGGATCATCAAAGTCTGTCATATCATTTGGAGGAGGGCCTTGTATCTGGGATGAAATACTATCCCTCCATAGGGAATGGGCATCTGAAGTCCTTTTGTGCGCTAGGGATAAATATTGCTTTCGCTATTAGAGATCCCATAGACTGTCCAGGCCTCCTTAACTGGTACCACATTTAGAGTGTTAGGTTCAGTCCACTGCTGGTTCCCCAGCTTTACTACTGGGGTCCTTGTGTTCTTACTAGGTAAGGTCATCTACTTCTATAGATTTCTTCAGCATGGTCTTGACTCCTTTGCTCATCCTTCCTCTCTCTCTACAACTGGATTCCAGGAGTATGGCTCAGTGCTTAGCTGTGGGTTCCTGCTTCTGCTTCCATCAGCTCCTGGATGAAGGACCTAGGATGGCAATGGGCCTTTTGTTTACTTATCTAGTGATTTTAGTTTTTTATTTATTGTTTGATATTAACCCTTTATCAGATATATAGTTGATGGGGGAGGTCCTTCTGTGTATAAGTTTATCTTATTGGTTGATAAAGTACTGTTGGCCAATAGGAAAGCAAGAAGGATTCTGAGAAGTGTAGTAAAGAGACCCAGGCAGGAAGTACATAGCAGGCAGACTCAGAATATAAGCAGGGACAAAAAGGAAATCTTCCTCTTGCTCTTCCTCTTCCTCTTGCTCTCTGTTCTGGAGTTGTAATGTGACCACCAGGAAGACCTGACACATTCTGCCAGTGTCCTCCATAAGAGAAGTCCTATGATTATGGTTGATAATTAAGACTGAACTAGCAGATGAGAAATCATAATCATTAGCCAGAAGTATTGTACCTTATATAAATCTCTGTGTGTTATTTGGGGCACTAAAGTAGTGGGCAGAACTCAGACAGCTTGGTGTAAAGGTAAAAATCCTTTAATATTCTGTAGACTGCTGCATTTTCCACATAACAGTGTTCTTTGCCATGTAGAAGCTTCTCAGTTTCATGAGAGCCTGTTTATTAATTCTTGACCTTAGTGCTTTCCACACTTTCTTTTGTGGGGTTCAGAGTATGTGATTTTTCACTGAGGTCTTTGATCCATTTGGAGTTGAGTTTTGTAAAGGGTGATAAGTTTGAATCTATTTACATTCTTCTATGTGCAGAAATCCAGTTTTACCAATAACATTTGTTAAAGATGCTCTCTTTTTTGCAATGTGTCTTCTTTATCAAAAAGCAGATGTTCATAGGTATGTGGATTTCTATCTTGGTCTTCACGTCTATTCCATTGAAAAATGTGTCTGTTTTTTCTGCAATTCCATGCTGTTTTTATTACTATAGCTGGGTAGTACAACTTGAAATTGGGGATAATGATTGCTTCAGGTATTATTATTATTATTATTATTATTATTATTATTATTAATTATATAATTATTATTCATTATATAATATTATTATATAATATATTATTATTATTATTATTCATTATTATTATGTTTTAGGTACCATGCATTCTTTGAGAAGCTTATGATTGTCATTTCAAGACCTGTGAAGCACTCTGCTAGAATTTTGATTTGTATTGTATCGAATCTGTAGATTGGTGTTTGTAAGATGCTTACTTTCAATATGCTAATCCTATCAATCCAAAAGCATGGGTGATCTTTCTATCTTATAAAATCATCCTTAATTTCTTTTTTCAATGAATTAAAGTTAGTTCTTATCATATAAGCCTCTCTTTTGCTCAGTTACACTTACCCCAAGATATTTTATATTTTTGAGAATATTTTGAGAGGAGCTCTTTTCTGATTTCTTAGTTTATTTACAACATTTTATAGGATGGCTACTGATTTTTTGCATTTTAATAACTCAATAAATGCTCTATTGTATTCTGCATTGGATCTTGGAATAGAAAGAAAAGACACTGTCTGAAAATTGATGATATTTAAAAATGTCCACTGAGGTTAGTGTAAAGACATTGTCAAAGTTGTACTATTGGAAGTAATTAGGATTGTAAATATAAATATCTAAAATATTTTGATGAATTAAAAATGGAAGAGGTGTGTCATGGCACAATATTCTACACCCTGTTTTTATATATTATTGCATTTTTAATGTTCTGTAGATAGTTATTTTTCAGAGTATTCATATGTGAGTGGAAATTCTGAGTCACAGCATAATATGGAAGCTAGAAGACAACTTGTTGGTCTTGTTTCTCTCTTTCCATCATGTGGGCTCTCCATATCAAACTCAAATATCTAGGCTAGGCAACAAGCACCTTTACCTGCTTAGCTATTTCATAGACCTAATTTCTATATTTTTATACTCTATCAATTATCTTTGAAGAATAAAATTTGCTTTATTATCCTCCCTAACTTCAGTGATTTACAGTTTAATATCCAAGAAAAAAGACATAACTCCCACTTACCCACATAAATATCTATGTTTATTATTGACTCAGAGCTATTAAAACATCTTGAATGTACATACATGTCCTTGAAGTAATTGATAGCAGTATTCATTTAGACCAATCAGCATCATTGTTCCAGACAATTTCAGGAAACCTTGTCATACAAGCATATCACTAGCATATGTGACTCCAAATATGATCTTTGCTACATGGTCTTGGAGACCACTCTGTATTCCTCAAACAAATTATAATGATTCACAAGGCTGCCTTCAACACAATATTATTGATGATGTGATTCACAAAATAATACATTCCCTCATTAATTTCAAGTTTTGCTGATATGAAAACATATGAATTAGTTTAATGACTAGAAGCACAAACAAAGAAAACCTCTCTGAAGGAGCAAAGAATTTTGGAATTATATATGTGATATGGTGATCCTCATTTCCTTACCCAATAAGTAATGTTTATTTCTTATCTCAGCACTTAAATGCTGCACCTTTCATTTTTTCAAAAAAAATCTTAAAATTTTCAAAAAATGAAACAAATATAAACATGGTTATATTACCATGATTATTGTAAAACTATTCACAGCTCCTAAGTTATGGAATCAATCTAAATGTACAAAAGCAAATAGGTGAATAAAACAAATGTGAAATACACATACACTTGCAATATAATATTATTCAGTGATAAAGAAAATGCAATCCTGTCATTCACAAAGCAATTGAAAGAACTGGATATCTTTGTTTAGATGAAATACACAAAGATAGAAACATGATTGCTAGAAATGTTCATCTAAATGTTGAATAATGATAACTGGAGACTGAGAAGAGTGACATGATAAAAGGAGGTTATATAATGGGTGTTAAAGTAGTTAGAAAAAATAAGTTATGCTATTTGAAAGCACAATGGCATGATTCTAATTTATAGAAACTTAGTGTTGATTTAGAAGGCAAGTTCCAAAAGTTTGCATATGGTGGCATACCCCTGATATTCCAGAACTAAGAAGGCAACAGCAAGCAGGATGCTGGTCATCAATTATGACTGAGAATTTTTTATGTGCATTTTATTTAATGAATGTGTGTAGGTATCTCATATCCAGGGAGTCCAGAATATTCCTTGTAGGAAGATTTTCCAACCACTTGATGTTTATCCTGGTAAATAAACTATCATCCTTTTTCAAGAGAAGTATGCCCTCTTACTGAGGAGTCATCTAAGAAAACCAGTTCAAACACCAGTCTTTGAAAAGGAAGCCATGTAGAAAATTAAACTTCAGGGAGATTAAAGTTTACAGAAAAAATCAGTTCATAATAGGAATGAACTTGAACAACACATTATTGATGCAATTACATAGGAATAAAATATATAGGCTAAAAAGCAGTTTGGCTATATGGTGACTTCCTAGTGGTGATATTGGAGGTAAGTTGTCAGTTTACCATTTATAGCTCACGTAATCTATCCCCTACAAATAACTTTTCTACCTTGCAATGATATTGTCACTTGATTGAGGTGTCAGATATGTTCTTCTATTTGGATAAAGTAGATCTTGGTCTTGCCTCTCACTCTGTCTTGATTGTTTTCTTCAGAGTAGTTTTCATCTTGGCTAACATTTCCCTTACTTTTCTTCATGGCTTTCTTTTCAAAGACTATCTAGCATGAGCCACCAACTGTTTTTCTTAAATGACTTTTACTTTAAGTTAGGCTAAGCAAACAAAACAATACTCTAGAAGATTATCTAACTTCTAGTTGCTATTATCAGTATGCTGAGTATTGGTAGTATTTTGTTTTGTCAACAAATCATTCTGGTAACTTTTAAATTATACATGTGCAGTTTTATCACACAGTGCCATCCCCTACTAGAAATCATTAGGTAGTTGTCTGTATACAATACTTTCTAATTGGCCCTGGGGTCCTGAATTCAATTCAACTATGTTTTGTGTTGTAACCAAAGCAGAAATTTATAGTTCAGACTTAAAACTTCATGGGTTACATGACACCCAGAATCAAATTAATAAAAATATAGCAATAGGTGGCTGAAGAGTAGGTTCAATGTGTATGGTTACTTTCTGATTTTATAGATGACATAGGATAAGTTCCAACCACCAACATGCTGACTCACAAATATCTGGAATTTCAGTTCTAGAGGATATGGTGTCTCATCTATTCTCTGTGATACCAGTAAATATGTTCTGCACATACCTATACACAGGTAATCAAACATATAAACAAAATAAAAATAGTCTCATAAGAATACTAATAGGATTATAAATACATTAAAATTATTCTTCCTAAATAATACTACACATTTGTGTTATAGAAAAAGAATTTAGAGGCAATATGAAGAAAATAATATAGGGAAAATATAGTAAAATGCAAATGAATTGACAAATTAACCATATTCAAAAATAAATTATAACTATGTTATACTCAATGTCTTAATAATTCTATCCATAGCCTGCCTGTCATTTAATGCTCAAAATATCTCCCCCTAATGCCAATAAAACACATTTGCCAATATCCGTTTTATAGATACAGACAATGACAGAGGTAAGATTCAAACATTGATTTCTCATCCAGATTTTAAATTTATTAATGTTACTAGTGCTACAGCCATGTGTGTCTGTTACTCCCTGGGTCACAGATGGCTTTGTGGAATCCTATGTTAGAACTACAAGGAACAAATTTGTACCTCTCCCATAATCACCACCCCTCCATCTCACATCCTTTGTTGACATGCCAAAACCCTTGTGGTTTTATGCATGTTAGCCATAGATTCTGTGAGTTTGAGAGTAGAATGACCATGTCATATTTAGAAGACAGTATTTCCTTCCTAAATATCCTGGGTGAAAAGTTATCAGATACCCCCATCATGTATTCCCTGATATGTTGCACATTCTGCTCTAAAGAAATACAGAGCCAATGTTCATATATAACAATAAATAAAATTGATGGAAAAAATACATGAAAATTAGCATTTGACCTCTTCTCTGTGTGCTTCTACTCTGTTTATGTCATAGTCTACAGGTACTCACTCTAGCCCTCTAGCCAAGTGTTGTTCACTCTTTGACATGTGTAGTGGGAAGTTTTTCTCTGTTTTTCCCAGTCCAACATTATTAGTTTCACTGCTGCTTACTGGGACCCCACTGACACTTATAAAACAATCACAGAGAGGCTAATATTTAACATAATTTTTGACCAGTGGCTGAGATATATTACTTGATAGCCCTCTCTTATAAATTAACCCATTTCTATTCATTGGTATATTGCCACAAGGCTGTGGCTGATTGGTGATACTCTGGTATGTTTCTCCTTTGGTGGCCACATGTCATCTCCCTGACTACTCCTTCCTTCTCTTGGCATCTTTGTTTGAATTTCCTGCTTAGCTATATTCTGCCTGGTCATTGGCAAAACAGTTTCATTCATCAACAAATAAAAGCATCACATAATCACAGTGTGCAGAAGGACATCCAACATCATCTCTCCTTTTCTGTAAAATTAAAAAGGAAGGTTTTAACTTTAACATATTGCAATTATATGTAACAGAACAATTTCAAGCAAGAGTTATAGTTTCAATATTTGGTCCATTTGCATTTGGTAAAATTAAAAGAAAATACTCTTTCATCTATCATTTCTTTGTGAGTCTAAAGATTTATATCTAGTGTCTCTTTTATCATAACTAAGGAAAACTATATCTGTCTTTAATTCCATCAAAGGCTCTTGAATTATGTAATATTATCTAAGTAAACAAGAAGTGCATTGCAAGAAACTTCCAAAATTCTGGAAATGACAGAGACATCTGACTGCTTGGAAAATCACTCAAAGTTCCTCTGCAATGTCGGAGCATCCATTTTCATGGATGTATGGCATGGAGTATCTGGCAGACTTCTCATTGAAGCAGGAAATTTGAAGTTCTGTTCTGCCTTGTACTGGCAATGATTGTTTTCTTCTGTGCCTTGTAGAATGTATGGCAGTTTCGTCTGTGAAGCAAGAACCCTTAACAGCAAAGCTGTTTTATCTTAGAAAGTTCTGTATGTCCAGTTCATATAGCCCACAACAAAGCAGTCCAGGCAAGAGCATTTTCTTGCCTAAATGGCTAGCCCTATCACACTGAAGGCAATTGGTGCTGCCAGAAGCAGATATGTCTCACTTTCAAGAAAAGTCTAAGTTCTTAAAACATTTTAAATGCCATATTCTGTAGGTCTTTGAAGTGTTTGAAGATTGCCTATCCACCTGAGAAATATATCTCTATATATCTAGAAAATCTACCATGACTATAAGTTTGACTATTGTAGATGACTATTAATTTGTATTTCTTAATGATACATTACACTTTAAATGTGCTGCATAAACATAATACTTTAAACAAGAGTAGAAATATATGCAGTATAACAAAATCAACCTTAAATATTTATCAATAAACCAACATTCTTATTGTGTATATGTAATTCTTTTCTGACCAGTGTGAGTGGCTAGGACTAAAGATGCTGCTGGCTCTGTCCTATTTGTATTTCCAACATGGTGCAGGTAGATTTACTGCCAGCTCTAAGTGCAATGCTCTCTGCCTACAGACTCTGTTCTATGTCACCAGCAAGCAGTTTGTAGCACACTGCCAAGAAATCTTTTCTGTATGTATGAGTGAAAACTAAATATGCTATTCTGCATGCTGTCTTGCCAGGAAATACCTCTGTGTACCACAGTGATCAAGCCCAAATGTCATGGTGCATGTGCACCAAGGCCTGAATGAGAGACAAAACCAGGAATCTGTGCTCAGTTCCATATAAGTGTTACATAACTGTTCCCCACCTGCTGCTTTTTTTTTAAAGCTGTCTGAGGTGTTATGTGGAACCTTGAGAGTCCTACATTGGCACACCAAATGTAGTTGTAAGTCTTTCTTTGTCTTACCCTGTCCCACTGGACAGATTTCTCTCCTGCCTACTGGGTCCCCACAGCCACTTATGAAATAATCACTCAAAAGCTAATATTAAATATAATTGTTTGGCCAATGGCTCAGGCATATTACTGACTAGCTCTCTCTTATAAATTGATTGATTTCTATTAATCTGTGTCTTTCAATGAAGTTGTAGCTTACTGATGATGCTTGGCCATGTTACACCTTCAGAAAACATATGGCATCTCCCTGACTACTCCTTCCTTCTCTCTGCATCTTTGTTTGGATTTCTCATATAGCTATATTCTATTTGTACATTGTACATTGGGCAGAACAGTTTTATTCATCAACCAATAAAAGCAACGAGCATTCAAAGCATACAGAAGGACATCCCATATCAGATTTTCACAACTATAAAATTAATAAACTTCCATTATTTATCAGTTACCAGTCACAAGTATTTCATTATAGCAGTAAAAATGGTCTGGTGCCATTTCCATGAATATATATTCTGTTTATTCTTCACAGTATTTCCTTATTTCTGCAATGGAATACTAGTGAATATCTAACACACAGTGGTAAATTTAATAATTTCTACTAAATCCTGTAGGTTACTTTTGTATATAAAATTCTTCTCAGGCTGTTTTTCCTCTTTGACAATTTTGCTGATTGATTCTGACACAGTGTAGAACTTGGGGAAGGAGGAGTAAGTGAATGAAAAGAACCAAAGCCAGCTTTATTCAAATCATGGCATATTCAAATGTGTGGAACTGATGAATCTTGGGTAATGCTTGGGATCATTATTCCTTATCAGTGTGCTAATCAGAAAAAAATAGATCTGCTTGGTCCAAATCCAAAGGTATGCAGAGCAGACTTTATGATTTGAAAAAAAAAAATATTATTGAGGAGTGGTGAGAGAGCACATAATCATTGTAGAGAATGGTCAATGGGATTTTAAATTTTACCAAGAGAATTGTGGGCCTATTTGTTGAATGTGTTCTAGACAACATTCCTTTTTTTTTTTTTGACAAAATTGATAGTGAAAAATTCATGAATGTAAAACACTGAATTACTTTGGTGACAGAGGAAATAATAGATCAGCATACAAAAGATTATGATACAGTTGAGTCTCTAATGTTAAGTTTTATTGTCATTTTGGAGACTGGAATGTTTCATTTACACCCTTGTGAATTCTGACCTGTGACAAGGGTAATATCAAAGGTTGTCACCAGTAATGATTTTAAACCAGAATCATTATGGAAACAGATTTCAGAAATAAAAATGGGGATAAACACTGTTGCAATGACACATCAGTTTAAAGGGAGTGCTTAGAATGGAAAGCCAAGAGAGATATTGACTGATGATTGAGAAGTTCAACCTCAAAACATTGACTTTAAACTTTTAAGTGGATGAACTGCATCAAGCAGGCACACCAAGGTGGCCATCCGAATTCACAGCACATCTTTTTTCTCTGGGAAGTGAACTGAACTCTAAGCTCATATTGAATTCAGGGAGCTTCCTGGGAGTTCAGATTAGCACAACAGGGGGTAAAGCAAGATCAGATTGTTGCCTTTTAATGCTCTGTGTGTTCTGCCCTCAGAAGTCAGTGGGAAGGCTCTTGGATGCTCAATAAGAACAGTGAATGAGGGAGGAGTGCAGTTTCTCTCTTCTGCCCTGTGTGGCAGATAAAACTCTATATAATCAATGAACTGATTTATCATTTGGAGCTCATGATTAGAAACTAATGTGTAAGCAAATTATTAACAATGTATACTTTGTAACAATACTATAATGAACTGTTCACTATTCCCCCTGTTGGAAAATAATCAGTTTATTTCAAATATAATTCCAAATTGCACATTTTCTACACCCAAAAATAGCACCCAACATATTGGCTTTTATCTTAGCAGTAAGCTTCATAAAACAGGTACATTCACATCAGTTTTATAAGACTCATGTAAGAAATGCATACATTGATGTTAGGGGCAAACAATGGCTGAAAATTAATAGTTATTCTGTTGTTTTGATTCTATAAGACATTTTAATACTAGAAAACCAATATGAAAATAAATAGCATTGGTGTAGAGTCATTTGAAGCCTAATCTATGCAATTATACTGTCATTTCACTAATTTAGAAGCAAAGAATAAAATAGCAAACACTTGCAGAAGCTTCACAACATACTAAAATGGTGAAAGCTAAGAAATGTGATCAGTTTGATATTACTGAAATGTACCAGGATAAGGGAGACAATCACCATGACAATGCTGACTATATTGGTATGGTTCAAACCTAGGGTACCAACAGCAGTGAAATTATCTTGGTAATAATAGAAGATAGCAGGTTTGGAGGACATTGGTGTTAGATAAGTTTCCTAACAAACAGCTTATGAAACAAAAATTGAATGGCCTTACATACTGGTGAGAGGACAGGGATTTGTCTTACATTGATGGTGATGGTATGGATGAGACTATGCCATTCTATACTGTTCAAAACATTACTTTGGTAACTAAGCAGTATAAGAATGCTATGTAGTAAGACATTTTCTGATTAAAAAAAAATTCCATTGGCCTCTGATACAGGAGTTAGGCACTTGGATGGGACAAAATCCTTAGCAAATATAATGTGTGTGTGTGTGTGTGTGTGTGTGTGTGTGTGTGTGTGTGTGTGTGTGTGTGTGTGTGTGATTTTAAAAATAACAAAATAATGCCTCAAAAGTAGATCACAGCAATAGTCCCTTAAACCATGGCTTAGCTCTATCCTCTGAAAGTGTAATGTACTTATTCAGTAATAAATTCTACCCATTTTCCCCACTATGCACTACACTCAGTGTTTTATCTGAATTCTTTCAATGGAGATCACATGAATGAGAGAGAAGTGATAGCAAGGAACAAGGCAAGTGCAAACTGAAACTGTTTACAATAAAGGTAAAGGAGCTGAGTTTCTAGTGTTATACATTTGACTTGTAGCAACTTCTTTACAAATTGTTCCAAATGATGTGCTTATGTGACTTACTGAACTTCATCTGGAAAGGCTACAACAAAAATCATCATATGAATGATAGCACAGATATAAAACAAACAAACAAAAACAGAAAAAGACAAAAAGCAAAAGAGAAAGGAAGCTGTCATTGGGATAATCTAGGATACAGGTAGTTCTGTTGACAGAATTTCATCAATTGCCCTATCTAATTGTTTAATTATATGTTGTATTTTTCAGGGTTTTCTAGGGGACCAGAACAAATGGGATAAATCTTTATAATCAATCATCTATCTATAATCAAGCTATCTATCTATCTATCTATCTATCTATCTATCTATCTATCATGTATCAATCTAATCTTTCTTTCTAAAAGAATTTATTAAATCAACTTTATAATCGTAAGAACATAATCACAATTGAGATCTAAGAACCCCATAATTATTCTGGGAGCATTAATAATCACAATAGTCTCACAATAGATGTTTACTGTGCTTACAGTCAAAATCTGGCACTAGAATTCTGGAAGTTTCCCTAAGAGCTCATAACGCCTAATCCACAATAGAAATTTGGAAACACTTGTTCTGAAATCAGTGGGGAATCAAATAAGGCTTCTTCCTCTGGTAATTCCAATTTCTAGGAATTTGACATTAAAACTAAGTATAATACATGATGTATTCCAATATTTGAATCACTACTCTCTATGCATTATAAATGACCAGAAACACATGGAGTAAATATAAATAGATCCATTGCTTCATCAAAATAATAATTCAATTATTTTACACAAAATATTTTGATCATATTCTCCCTCCAGCTCCACTCAGGTTTTCCCCACCCTTTCTCTGACTCACCTTCACATGATCTCTCTCTCTCTCTCTCTCTCTCTCTCTCTCTCTCTCTCTCTCTCTTTCTCCTCTTTCACAAAAAAACAAAGAAAAAATTACCAAACACAAAACAAAAATCATGCGCAAAAATTTAACAATAACAAATTGAATCAATTTTGTATCGGTTATGTACTAATGGCATAAGGCCTACCCTGAAAGCACTGCAGAAAACTGAATTTCACTTCCCACTGTGTATCAGTTGCACATATTTTCTTTGTTAAGTATGCTATTTTGTGCTCACTTTCTTTTATAAGTGATAGAATTTAGTCTTGTTTGAACCTATGGATCTCTTGACTGTGCTTTCACAGTCTCTGTGAGTATATATGTACATCAGTTCTCTTGATTCTTGAAGATATTATTTCCATGGAGTCATCAATCATCTCTGGCTCGGAAAGTCTTTCTATCTCCTCTTCAATGTAAATCCCTGAGGGGAAGAGTTTAATACAGAGATATGCTGTTTATAGATGAATTCTTCATTATCTCTCATTTTTTGCAATTGTTCAGTTTTAATTACCATCTACTAAAAGGCACTTCTCTGATGCTCTTATCTATGGATATAAAAAAAAGTGTTTAGGAGTAATTGCACTGCTATGTTCCTTTAGCAGATTGATAATTTGGTTTTCTCTGGGCCCGTGACGTATCTCATCTCATGTTCTTGGCCACTATAGCAGACACAACTTACTTTTATTATCAAACAAGGAAAAATTGAGCTGGTATTCCTTACTGACTAGTGTTAATGTTAGTGGAAGATCCTTTGTACACCACAAGAGGATAAAATCAGTCATAAATATCACCCAGAAACAATCCCTGTGAACTACAACAGAGACTTATCTGCAAGATACAGTGGTGGCCAAAGAGTGTGATAGTCACTAATCACTTTTTGATTGAACTTGAGTTGCACTCCAGAAGATGGAAACCATGTTTGACACAGCTAAAATGTCCTTTACCATTTCTAATCCCTATCCTTTTGGGAATACAGGGACACTAAGAGAAAGGAATTCATGAAAGAAAGTAACCAGTAATAATATATGTAAATGAAAGTGAGGAAGAGTCTGCTCAAGGGATCACTGTACCTGACATTTACCCTGAAGTTACATATTTTCTCACATGCTATTTGTTGGTTACAAAACTCCAAACAAACAAACAAACAAATCATTGCACTTGCAAATAAAGGTATCAAAGAAAATCTACATGGATAGGCCTTTTCATGTCACTCATTGATGGAGACTGCATCCACTTTTCAGAAAACTCAGTGGTTCATATGCAACATCCAAACTTATTTTGTTTCATTGCCTTTTTCTCAAAAAACTTTTTATGATGTAACCATATCAAAGGAATAACTAAAAATGTGTATAATTACATTATTCAGTAAAAACGAACTAGTAATTATTGATGCTCAGAAATTTTGGTTGCTATTTTAATGCATACAAATTTAAGCAAATTAATTTTTATTTTATACAAATTGTGTATCACCAATTTAACTGCAATTCCATGATTATTTTGGTAATCTTGTAGCTGAGACATGAACTAAAACAATATAACAATTAATACCTGACTTACTCATTACATAATACGTGTGATTCATAGTATCACTGATATATTCTGCAGTTCCAATTAAAGGTGGTGAAATTTTCTGCACAAGTGTTAGTTTCAAGTAACAAGAAACACTTCGATTTTTAAATCATGGGTGTCAGTGAAGGCAAAAAAAATAAATAAGTTAGCACCTAAATCAAGAAAGGGTCATATAGGGAGACATCCTGTTTAGAGATAGTGCTGACCACACCTGCTAGGGGCTGGTCATAGGTGCCACTGACCCCGCCCATTTGGGCATGATCAGAGAGACTTAACAAGGGTTTAAGTAGTAGGAAGGTGTGCACACAGGCCCCTTTTCTCTCTTCTGCCTGGCTGAGTGGACTAGGAGGCATCTTGTGGGTCATTCTTGCTCCTGTGCAAACCTGGTCACTGGCTCCCTTGCATGAGTACTATTTCTTAATAAGCTCCCTGTTATCAATCTAGTTCTAGACTCTATTTTGTAGACCTCTTTAGGGTCAGGACATAGAAGGTATAATAGGTCTCAAGGGCTTATCAGAATATTTTATGCAGTTTTTGGTCAAAATTCACAGAAATATCATGTAAGTACATTATCTGGATAGCAATTGTAAACTGAAATCTAAGTTCTGGATACTTTTTGAGTTTATTCTTCATTCATATGGAATGATATTTCAAAGCCTCTGTTTACTTATGCATAAAATGAGAGTATAAGATTCTATTTTGTAAATTTCTAGGCATCATTAAGAAAGAGATATATTTAAGCACTCCACAGTGCTCTAAGTAATTTCCAGATGTTTTTCTAAATAGTTGCTATTGACACTGATGTTCCAAGCACTTGTGGAGCCCAATCATTTTCCACAGAAGACACTGATGTCATCACTTCTTAGAGTGTCTCATCTGAATTTATATCACCTTTATGTACAAATTCAGAGCAAATTAGTTGAGGTGACAGGATAGATACATAGTCTTGAGGTCAAAGATAGGTGGTTTCTACCTGGGAATATCTTGATTATATTACTTGAGAATAAAGGTTTGCAGTTTCATCAACACAGCAACTTATTTTATATTATAGCATGTCCAATATATTAAGAAGTGAAATAAAGCCAGGGAATGTCTAAATAACCTCAAATGACTAAATGTCATGCAATTGAAAACTTCATGAAACATATCTAACAAGTTTGAGAAGCAAGATTTAAAAATTCATGATGTATGCAATATATTTAACTTAACTTTATTTCTTAGAATATGTGCTTGATGATAATCTTTGTCAGCTTCCATGTATTGGAGCTATTATTTTGTGGACTTTGAAAAAGTGCCACTCAGTTCATGTGGAAAACCCAAAGCGGAAGACACAGCAGGACATTACAGGGGAATGATAAATTGAAATACTGAAATTACTAAATTTTAAGACTTCTTTTAAAGCTACAATGTCCAAGAAATATAGTGTGTTAGTTAATTGAGTTTAGATGTGACAATATTTTAATTCAAAAAAATTATGAAATGGTCTTACATTTTCGATCACAAATTTAAAGTGGCAGTTCAGTCTGTGAATATAGATGTGCTTAATATAATGGTGATTTTTCTAGCATGTGCATGCAAAAGAGGCTGTTTTCCTAATGGTATACAGGAATACTGAAGTATCTGTAAATGCCCAGGTCAAGATATATCCTTCTAAAACATACACTTTTGAAAAATATCTTCCAGTTATGCCCTACTTGTCAATCTAATACCACTATATCATCGCCACATGTTCATCACAAAGGACTGTGGAAGTTGATCCACTTCTAGACAACAACATTTGGTGCTGGTGGATGTATAGATAAACTACCCAATAAAATATAATACTAATATTCCACAAGATGGTACTGAAAGGATGGGAAATAGGGAAAAGTTATGGAAGGGGCAGGAACTCCTGAGCTAATTGGGAGCATGAGGGTAGGGGAGAGGGAGCTGCCAGAACAAGAGGAAGAGAAGAAGAGAGGTGAGGAGAAAATGGAGGGAGCAGAAATATTGAGTTGGGGGAAGAATTGAGGAGAGTGGGAGGAGAGATACCATATTAGAGGGAGCCATTATAGGTTCGAGGAGAGATCTGGTACTAGGGGGTTTTCCAGAGACATACAAGGATGACATGAACTGACAATCTAGGCAATGATGGAGAGGATAACCTAAATGCCCTTCCCATATAATGAGACTGATGACTACTTTTTATGCCATCCTAGAGCCCTCATTCAGTGGCTGATGGAAGCAGAGGCAGACACCCACAGATATACACTGAACTGAACTCTGGAACTTAGTTGCAGAGAGAGAGAGGAATGAAGATCAAAGGGGTCGGTGCCAGGCTGGTGAAACCCACAGAAACAGCTGGCCGGTACAAGGGAGAGCACATGGACCCCAGACTGTTGTCTGGGAGGCCAGTACAGGACTCATCCAGACCCCTGAACATAGATGTCAATTGGCGGGCCTCCACATTCTGGGGGGCCCCTGGTAGTGGATTGGTATTTCTCCTTGGTGTAAGAAGGGACTTTGAGAGCCAATCCCATGTGAAGGGATGCACCCTAGGCCTGGACACATGGGGGAGGGACTAGGCCCAGCCCAGGATGGTGTGGTGGACTTTGGGGAGCCCCAAAGTCCCTACCCTGCCTAGGGAGTGGAGGGTGGATGGAGTGGAGAATTTGTTGGGGGGAGTGATGAGGGGAGGGGAGGGAGAGGATAAGGGATTGACATGTGAATCAAGCTTGTTCCTAATTTGAACTAATAAAAAAATTGCTAGAATACCTAAATCGTCACGTTGAAAGAAGAGAATGTAGACATAGAACATAAACCCATTTCCAAAATGTACACATTATTGATGACTAGACTAAAAAGGAAATGCAAAACCATGAAAATGCTACAAGAGTGCTTGGGGGAAATAAATGTAAGTAATCTAGTGATGAATTTTTCAATACTAAATCAAAATTTGATACATTAGAGGAGTATTTGTAAGTGGAAACTTCCTTAAAATTGCAATGTCTTCTTTGTGAAAGATACTAAATGAGAATGAAATGACAAGGTACATATTGAGAGAAAAGTAGTACTAAAATATGGAAATCAACAACCTGAATAGTCAATCAATTCACAAAAGTCAACAATAATAAACCAAACAACTCAATTAAAAATATATACCTGAATGCCTATCTCACAAAGGGTAGCATATAATGAAAATCCACTCATCAGGTAAACATATACATCAATGTTAACTCCATCAAAAACAACATACATATAAATGCCCATCTCATGCAAGATAATATAAATATAAATGTCATTTTTACCAAAGACAAATACACTGTAACAGACACTTGAAGAGTTGTTTTATACCACAAAGCACCAGGAAAATTTAAACTAACCATCTATCTCAACAATCAATTGGAGTTGGCAAACTGAAGAACACTGGTGACACAAAATGCTAAGGCAAATGTTCATCAGCAGAAAATATTGAATGTTGCTAGTAGGAGAGTAACTAATGACATGCTTTGGAGATGTACTGATAGTTTCATACAATGCTAATTATAGGTTAGACCCACAGAAAACCTCATAGCTACCAAAACCTATAGCAACTTTATTTATATTTTCAAAACCATACAGTACATAAGACATGATTCAGTAAGTGTAAGAACAACCCATCTCTGGTATAGCCATTCAATGGAGTTTTGTTTTCTGATAAAATAAATAAGCTTCTAAGCTATGAGAAGATACAAGGCAAACATTATATTACTCAGTGAAAGAAGTCTATCTAAGAAGGATGTATTGATGTGATTTAGATGAAATGGCATTCTGGAAAAGATAAAATTATGGGACATAATAGTAAACGATAAGTTATATTCAAGATTCAAGAAAGAGGAAATGATGTGCAGAAGAATATAAATGATTTTAGAAAACGTTATTCTATGTGACATACTATAAGTGGTAAGTACATGAATTTTATGTACACCTAGCATAGAAAACACACCCCAAATGCAAGCCTTAATGTAAGTGAAGAATGTGACTGAAATAGCATATTAGGGTAGGCTCATTGATTATAATTATTATATTAACCTGTGGAAAGCTTACTATATTTCTGCTAATTAACGGATGCATTGTGTGTTATATTAAGGTAAACAAAGGCTTAAGACGTAAAAGACATAACAAGAGGTACAGATATCTAAATGTCACTGATTTCTGGTTGATTTCATTGAAAATATTTTGTGGTTGACCTTCTTCTCTAATTTAAAACATCGATGAAACTAGCCAAAAGCAAACATGGAGAAACTTGCTGTACTTGAAATTAGGTGAATCCGAAACACAATTTTTTCTTTCTTTCTTTTTTTTTAGGAAACACTGCATTTCATTTGTCTGTATTAATGTTTGGTTGAAAATCTAACTCCTCCCCTCACTAACACCCTACATATCCATACCTTTTCTGCTCCTGGAAGGGTGAGGCCTTCCACGGGGTGTCTTCAGAGTCTGTCATATCTTTTAGGTTAGGGCCTAAGCCTTTCCCTTGTGTCTAGACTGAGAGAGTATCCCTCTATGTGGAATGGGCTCCCAAAGTCCATTCCTATGCTAGGGATAAGTACTGACCTACTACAAGAGGCACTATGGATTCCTGAGGCTTCCTCACTGACACCCACATTCATGGGGTCCAGATCAGTCCTGTGCGGGTTTCCAAGCTATCAGTCTGGGGACCATAAGCTCCCAGTTGTTTAGGTCAGCTATTTCTGTGGGTTTCGCCAGCCTGGTCTTGACCCCTTTGCTCATCCCTCCTCCCTCTCTGAAACTGGTTTCCAGTTCAGTTCAGTGTTTAGCTGTGGGTGTCTGCTTCTCTTCCATCAGCTGCTGGATAAAGGCTCTAGGATGGCATATAAGGTAGTCATCAATCTCATTATCAGGGGAAGTCATTTAAGGTAGCCTCTCCACTGTTGCTTAGATTGTTAATGTTGTCATCCTTGTAGATATCTGGACATTTCCCTAATGCCTGATTTCTCTTTATACCTATAATGGCTCCTTCTATTGTGGTATCTCTTATCTTGCTCTCCTTTATTATTCTCCCAACTCAATCTTCCTGCTCCCTCATGTCTTCCCCACCCCTCCTCTTCTCCCCTTCTCATTCTCCAAGCTCTCTCTCTCCTCCCCCATGCTCCCCACTAGCTCAGGAGATCTTGTCCCTTTCTCCTTCTCTGGGGGAAAATACATGTCTCTTTTAGGGTCCTTCTTGTTTCCCAGCTTCTCTGGCAGTGTGCATTTAGGCTGCTACTCCTTTGCTGTATGTCTAAAATGCATATATGAGTGAATAAATACCATGTTTGCCTTTTTGTGACTGGGTTACCTCGCTCAGAATGGTTTCTTCTAGTTTCATCCTTTTGCCTGTGAATTTCAAGATTTCAAGTTTCCTTTTTTTTTTTTTTTTGATGACTAGTACTCCATTGTGTAAATGTTCCACATTTTCTCTATCATTCTTCGTTTTAGCGTCATCTTGTTTGCTTCCACATTCTGGCTGTTATAAATTTACAAATAATGCAGCTGTTGACATAGTTGAACCGAGGGAACTGGGATTGACCTATAAAACAATCTTGTTTCTAATTTAAATTTAAAAATGGAGAAAAATAACACCATATGAGCTTGTATAGACACTGTGATGATTAGTATTATCAGTTTCTCTTAGCATTTCTTATCTCAAAGTTGTACCAAGAATAGAACTCACTTCTGCATTTTGACTAAGCATTTAGTCTTAACTTACCATGCACCCATAGGTACACTTACAGACAGTAATTCTGTGTGTCACTCACAGTGCTCAGCTGTGAAACAACCTACTCTTTATTTTTTTATTTGTATTTTTTCTTTTTGCTGACAGTGATATTTTTCTCAAATTTTAAAAATGTGCTTCCCTTACTTTAATGAAGAAAGGAATTAGAATTGTGACTTTTATGAGACTTCCAAAATGTAAATATATTTTAGTTTATGAGCCAATAGTCCTTGTAAGACAGTATTTCTAAAATGTTTATCATTATTCTCTTATTATGTGGTGATTACAATATTGTGTAGAGTTTGTAAGTTTTATACAGATCTTTTGTAGAGCATCAAAATAATAAATTATTCTAACTGTGAAAAAAAGAAATTCTAACTCCTCTTAGGCACATACCCAAGATGCACATTCATACAATAGAGACATATGTTCAACTATGTTCATATCAGCATTATTTGTAATAGCAAGAAGCTGGATGCAGGCTAGATGCCCTTCAACCAAAGAATGGATATAGAAAATGTGGTACATTCACACATTGGAGTACTACTCAGCAGAAAAACAAACAAACAAAAAGAAACAGTGGGATCTTGAAATGTGCAGGCAAATGGATGGAATTAGAATAAACCATCCTAAGTGAGGTAACACAGTCACAGAAAGACAAACATGGTATGTACTCACTCATATGTGGATATTAGACATAAAGCAAATGATAACCAGCCTACAATCCACACCTCAGGAGAAGGAAGGAAACAAGGAGAACCCTGAGAGAGACATACATGGTTCCTCAGTGGAGCAGAAAAGGCAAGAGCCACCGAACAAGTTGGTAGCATGGGGGAGCGAGGGAGAAGAATAAAGAGGGGAGAAGAGGAGGGGAGAGGTGAGCATGTGGGATCAGGAAGATTGAGTGGGCAGGGGAATAGAGGAGAACAATAAAAGAGACACAATAGAAGGAGACACTATAAGTTAAAGAAGAAATCTGACCCCCAAGTAGGAACCTAAGCAATAACTTAAATGCCCTTCCCCTATAATGAGAATGATTACTACCCTAAATGCCATATTAGAACCTTCATCCAGTAGCTGATGGAAGCAGAAGCAGAGATCCACAGCTAAGCACTCAACCCAACTCCCAGAATCCAGTTTCAAGAGGGAGGATTGACCAACAAAGGGGTCAAGACCATTCTGGGAAAACCTGCAGAAACAGCTGACCTAAGAAAGTGGGAACTCATGGAACCCAGTCTGACAGCTGGGGAGACAACACCACGCCCCCTGAACAGCCTTCATCCAATAGTTGATGGAAGCAGACACAGGCACCCACAGCTAAGGACTGAGCCATACTCCTGGAATCCAGTTGTAGAGAGGGAGGAGGGATGAGCAAAGCAATCAAGACCGTACTGGAGAAATCTACAAAACCAGCTGCCCTTACCTACTGAGAGCACATGGACCCCAGTAATAAAGCTGAACAAGACTGAACCAAACCCTCTGAATGTGGTTGCCAGTTAGGAGGCCTGGGCAGGCTATGAGACTTCTAACAGTGAAGCCAGCATTTATCCCTAGTGCACAAATGGACTTTAGGAGGCCATTTCCTATGGAGGGATATTATTTCAGCTCAGATACCTGGAGAAGGGCCTAGGCCCTCCCCCAAATGATATGACAGCCTTGATGATCCCCCATTGAAGTCATTCTCATCGTCCTTGGGGAACAGATTCAGGTGGATTTGGGTGGATTTGGGCGGTTGTTAGGGCACAGGGGAGGATAGGAGGGAGAGGGAATGGGGAGATTTACATGTAAAATGATTGTAAATAAAAAGGTTGAAAAGAAAGAAAAAATAAATAAAAAACAGAAAATGAAATTCTAGCTCCAAAAAAATATTCCCAGTTTTGATTCTAGTAGTGGATTTTTGCTTCCTGTGCCTTGATCTGTTCCCAATAGCCTTATTTTGTTAAAAGAATACTCAGAAAAGCAGAGTGAACTTCATGCAGATTTGTCATACTTACATGCTAGCTTTATTTCTCCAGCATATTACATATTCCATTTCACTTCAATTTTGGTGGCTGATTTATTTGTCTTTTCTTCTAGATTTGTAAGACTGTTTAAGAAAATGACCACTATTCATTTTTTTTGTCCTTGCTGTCTAAGATATTCCAAGTTTTTTTTTTTAAAAAATAAGATTGTATTCATATTTATTTATTTGACATGTAATAGTTTACAAAACACTTTTGGGGCACTCTTCATTGCTATGAGAGCCAATGACATAAAAGATACTATTTTCATGTTATTGATGTTATAACAGTGGTTCATAGAAACTTTTTGTGAATATAAGAAAAGGGTTGGGAGATATTCAATTTTTCTAGTATACAACTTCAGTCTACATTTTCTTATGCCAAGTTTATCTCACATTTATTATCTCAGCAATGCCACATTACATATGTCCACAAATATTTCAATGTGCACAGATTTAATTTAAAATAAAAAATGTAGTGTCTGTCTTAGGGGGGAAATCCAACATTTTTGTAGAAAAGACGATGATTTCAGATATGAATTCAAAGTAGATTCCATGTGCAAGCATAAGTGCATTTCAAGAATGACTTTAGTTTTCCTTCTTTTCATCCTAATCGACAACACTTATAGAGGGTGCACAGTTTGAACAGTGAAAAAAATCAGAAGAATAGGCAGAGAGACATTCTGAACTATATAGTATGTCTCCTCATTCATTAAAAGAATGAAATATTGTTGATATTTCTAGTTTTAATTAAAGATGTTGGAATAATGTTTACCTGAGAGAAATATGCAAATGATTATTACTTCATTAGGTCAATGTTAAATAAACATGGCATTCTGCAAGTATGCATCTCATTATATATCCATGAAGAAGTGTTTTGTAGCTTAATGAATGGTAGGAGGTTTAATTTAATTTAAAATGTTTCTGTCATTTTCGTATTTAAAGATGTTTGTCAACATACTCGGTAGTCTGAAATTTTTATTCTATATCAACATTCAGATCTCTTCCTTGTGAAAATTAAAATGGTGGACACAGTGGCTATCTATTCCTGACTGTGATTGAGATTCAGTTGAAGGAAAGTAGATGGACTAGATCAAAGTGCTTTCCCATCTCTAAAGTGCCAGTGTAAGAATGATTGATCTGAAGATGTAAAAGCCACTATGTCATGTTTTTCTAGATGTAAAGGACAAGTAGAGATGACATTGTGAGATAAGGAAAGAAAAGCAGGGTTGAGGATAACCTTGTCAAACTTCTGCTCCTAAAGATATCTATGCACAAGTAACAGAAGAGACACTTTTCACTTAATGTGGAGTTTGACTTCTTCTGCAGGTTCTCCAACATCCCAATACCAGTTAGTTCAACAAAATCCATATTACTAGCTCCTATTGAATACTTTCTTTATCTTTTGCCCTTGTTATAATCCTTAATTGAGATTTCCTTTCTCTTTTGCTATTGTTTAGGCCTAGAATGTCCCCTAAGATACATTAGTTAAAAGCTAGCTGCTTGCTCTCCAGAACAGTATGGCCTGAAATGATGTTGCTATACACAAACATTTCACTTGGATCAACTAGATGATAGTTATAAAATAATGCACTTATTTATAACTTCTCATGAAGAGGAATACCCTATGTTAGTGACCATTTACAGATTATCTCTTTATCTGTCTGTCTGTCTATCTATCTATCTATCTATCTATCTATCTATCTATCTATCTATCTCTCTACTTACCTGTCTATAACTGCTTATCTTTCTCTTTCTGGTTGATCACAGAGAAACTTACAATGTATTCATGGAAGGACCTTGAAATTCTGATCCTCCTGTCACTACCTCCTGAGTGCTAGCTTCATAAGCATGCACTACCCTGCCTGTCAATGAAGTTGCATTGTCAGATCATTCTTTGTTTTCCTTAAATAAGATATTTTTCTTTATTTTCTGACTGATAAAGAAATACTATTGTATAAAATAGATTTACTATCTTTGCCTGAGTCACACTCATATAACTTAGTTATTTTTTAATAATAAAAATATAATACAAAACAACATACAATAAAACAACAGCAAGTAAGAACACACCAAAAGACAGAAAATGGTTTTCAAAAATAATTTGTTGCCAAAACACCTGTCATCAATATAAGAATTAGGTTTTACACAAAAAGACAAATAAACACAATTTCCCTTTTAAAATGTAAACCAAAACTTATTAGACTACAACTTTATATTGCTTTCTATAATTACATGTTTCTATGATTATATTTAAATATTTAAGATCTTAATTCCATCCATCCTGAATAACTTTAAATAAAGTATGAATTAAATGACAAAAATTAAAGGATAGAATTGTTCATCATATGAGAAGAAATCTAAACAGAAAGTGAATAGATTGTGGGATCTTTCCCTTCATTCTATCATTGCTTTCCCCTTAATAATCAGAGATGTCTTTGTGTCTGGCTATGCTGCCCATTAGACAAATTTCCCACTCTTGTCTGAAGAAGTTTATACACATAGAAGCCCTCACTCAGCCAGTGGAATGAATTGTACATCTCTGTAACTATTGTTTCTCTTGTGGGTTATAGAGGAATTTCCAGGAATTTAAATCCCATCTTTCTTACATAGTACCTCTCTAATTTTTGGAGGGAATGCTTTTGTTACTTCTCAGTTGCTTCTGTTGAATAGGTATAATACAACTAAGTAACTCAGAGTTTCAGCACATCAGATAATGAAATTACTTGATATAAAATGCACAGGAAATGATTGGCATATATTGTTATAGATAAACCATGATTTTTGTTTGTTGTTAATTCCAATAGAAAATTTAGGATCAATTTTCAACTCTGATGTTAAGAAAGGATCCCATCCCAAAGAGAGGAACCATTGGTCATTGATAACTTCTGGGGAAGGCAGTGTCAGTTTGCTTGAGTGTTGTCCTACACATCAAAAACTATATGGTGAGCACAACTTAATATTTATGGGGGAAAGAGATGCAAATCTGAGTCAATAGGGAAGGAGGTTAGATCTTAGAGGAGTTGATGGAGGGGTGAATATAATTGAAACGTATTCTCTAAACTTCTCAAAAAATAATGTTTAACAAAAAAGATAGATTTGATGTGCTAGCAAGATATGGTAAAAATCCCTTTCCAGTAAACCTGAAAATCTCATTTGATCTGACCAATTCCCATTCCCATGTTGGAAGGAAAAAATGAACATCTGGAAGTTGACCTCTGACCTCAATCCAGATGCCATTACACAAGTGAGCCTGTGTGTGTACATCTCTCTCTTACTCCTTCCCAACCTCCTTCTTACACACACACACACACACACACACACACACACACACACACACACACACACACGAACAGGAACACAAACACACAGATACTAATAAAGATACTAAGATAAATATTTGCTTATTTAATAATATGGAAGATTGTCCCTGGCCCCTCCAATGCCTCTTTCTAGCTATAATGAATTTGGAAAAGGTTTGTCATGCTGGAACACAAGGGGTACACAGGATGGGGAGAATATTCAGTAGCTGAAGATTTCTACATAAAGTTACTGCTGAATTCAAATGAATGCTCATGCTCCCCTCTGTAAAAGCTGATATTGCCATCAACTGTTATGTTAGCTAAATTAAAGTTTCTTTTCCTATATGCCAATGACGATTTCCTGAGAACTAAGTCTTGTTGCATGAGAGCCTTGTAAAATGGTTTCTGTTTATTAAATAGACTGAGATAGATGATATTTCACAAATATTTTTTAGTATAGTTTCTAGAAAACAGATCTTTTAGACTCAACAGATGGTACCAAAGTGAAACCTACTCTTTTTCTGTACTCCTCTCTATTGTCTTTGACAGTTTAGCTTCACCACAGAAATGCATACATTTGGTATCTGTAAATGTCCCTCCCTCCATGAAGATGACTGTATCTCATAATTCACATATTTTAAGTTTCCTTCCACACTGTATGTGTTGTTCTGCATTACCTGTCATATATAGAAGAACTGATAGCTTTTGATTTTTAGGCAGGCTACAAAAATGTAGTATTTCTGTCTTGAGTGTTATCTTGCTAGCCAGGTGTTTTCTCCCCCTCAGGTTATTCTGGACAAAGCAAAATGTCTATTCTCTGAGGACATTATCTTTGGAGAAACACTTATGGCAAGAAAGTGAAATGTTTATCCCAAACCAGTAAGGAATGGAGACTTTTCAATAGCACATAGAGAACTAGGCAGTTAATTTCTGTTCA
This sequence comes from Cricetulus griseus, assembly GCF_003668045.3. Classification (NCBI taxonomy): domain Eukaryota; kingdom Metazoa; phylum Chordata; class Mammalia; order Rodentia; family Cricetidae; genus Cricetulus; species Cricetulus griseus. The sequence goes on from NC_048596.1 coordinate 176,904,078, forward strand.
TTTCAAACTTTCTGATGATTTTAACACCAGCCAGAAGATCAACCTTGTGAGATATCATATCTCAGAATCTCTGTTGTAAATAATAACCAAATTCAAAATTTGTCAAAAACTGTTTAAAACATAGCTTTAAATGGTCTAATTTTCCCCTTTACTTGATTTTTAGCATTACAAAAAATAAAGATATCAAGTGATAATATACAAAAACACATGTAATGCAACCACAGCTCAAACTATTGTGTATTCAATGCCCTATAAATTTGCCTCTTTCTTTTAAAAATTGTATTTCAAACCCAACATAAATAAAGCCCTATGAAAATAATTTAATGAGAACACAAATTTGCTTTGTTCATACTTAAAAGTTTTACATTGTATTGTTTACTATCTTAAAAATCAATACTATGTTTAAGACACATTAACAATCTTGTATTGTGTATAATATTCAACCATACCATGAGTTTAATTTATTCTCATTCATATATATTGAATGTTAGGGGCCTACTGAAGTAAAACATAGTTGCAGTTTAATCTAACAGTGATGAATTACTGGAGTGAATTCATGTAAACAGGGAAATTGAAATTAAATTCATCACACCAAGGAAAACACTTCCTACCCATGTAAATTAGCAGCTTTTCCACTAAAATCAATTTGTTTTGGTAAATTATGCAAAAATCCTCAAAGGGCCTAGGTAAGTAATTTATTATACTCTTGGCTGTTTCATAATGTTAGGAAATAAAATGTATTCACACAATTTTAGAGGCATAAGCCGGGAACTTTAGTGACAATTTTTGTTTATTACAATTAATCTAACTTGACTGTACTATCAGAACACCCACATTATGTGGGGCATGCAATCATTTTCCTTGGTGCTTAGAAGGTGCTGAATTATAAATGAAAAAAATGAAGCTCAACTTTTTCTGTTTAGAGTACTTATCATTTTCTGATATCCCCATCCCATGTCAGTAATCTTCATATAAAACATCTTAAATTTTGTACTTCTAAAATGGGAAAACACTTTCCAGAGGGATAAAGACAATAGTGGTTGTCATGAAAATTTTGTGTATCTTGTGTTTCGATTCAAACCACCTTGCTTATTTTGAAGGAATTGTATGATGGGTTATTTGCAAATCAAAGGTGCAGTTGATATTAATTTACTATCTGAATCAGGGTCCTTTGTATTCATTTTTCATAGTCATCTGACTCCATAAATATCATTGCTTGCCTAAACTAATGTAATGTACAATGACCTCACATTACTTGCAGTTTGAATGTGAATAACCCCCATAGGCTCATATATCCGAATGTTTGGTCTCAAGCTGGTAGACCTGTTTGGTAAGTATTGGGAGTTGTGGCAAACTTATAGAATGTATGCCACTGGAGGCCACTTTGAGATTTAAAAGACCTCTCACAGTTCCTGTGCCACATTCTCTCTCTACCTTCTACTTGTATATCAACATGTAAATTCTCAAAAGTTTCTGCTATTGTTCATTGTCCCTACATCATGAACTCCAACCCTCTGTAATTGTAAGCTCAAATTCAACACTTTGATTTGTATGGTCATGGTGTCTCAACACAGAATATAAACAATATTTTCTATAAACTGAGACTTTACCTAAAATCTTTATCCATATTGTTTGTAAAAAATGATTGTCATGAACTGAAACAGAAATTTCTGTAACAGGTTGTGATGGTTTAATACATAGTCCCTACCTGCTGATGCTACCTTATAAGATTGAAGAATGTAGATGCTGGGAATTAACTGGAGGAACTGGATTCCTGGATTGAGCTTTGAGGGAAATAAGCTGGCCTTCTTGCGCTACCTGTTACCTTATCCACTCAGATACCTTAGCCACTCAGTAGGCAATAGATAAGTCTGCTCTATTGCCACCATAACCAAGAGCTCCTCTAACAGACATGCTTTCCTTGAAATCATGGACACAGAAAAAATAATCAATTTTCTCTTAATTTGTTACTTAGTTGGTATTTGTTCACAATAAGAAGTTAAGTAACAAATAAGATCATTTTATGACACTCCAATGCATGAACACTTACTCTGAACTCTAAGTAGAATACGAAACCCAAGGAAGTTAACTACAAGCAGAAAAAATAGGCAATCGATAATCCCACTTTACCAAGAGTCAAAAGAAAAAAATGGGGATGGAAATCCATACAAACAAATCCACAACATACAAAATGAATAATCAATGGCCATTAATACCCCTCAATATTAATAGTCTTAACTCGCATATAAAAAGATGCAGGCTAACATAATGAATACAATGAGAATTCATCCTTCTTATGCACACAAGAAACACATCTCAACTTAAAAGACAGAAGGTAACTCTGCTAACAGAGTTAAAGGTTGGGAAAAGGTTTTCCAATCAAATGGACTCAAGAAACATGTAGGTATAGCAATACTAATATCTAACAAATTAGACTTTAAACTAAAATCATTCAAAAGATATAAAGGAGGTCATTTCATATTCATCAAGGGAGAAATACATCAAGATGAAGTATCAATTTTGAACATCTGTGCCCCAAATAAAAAGATATTTGTAAAAGAAATATTACTAAAATTCAAACCACACATAAAACCCACACACTTATAGTAGAAGACTTTAACACTCTCATCACTAGAAAGGACCAACAGACAGAAACTCAATAAAGAAACCAAGGAACTAAAAGAAGTTATGACCAAACACATAAGAATTTACCTTCTTCTCAGTGCCACATGGATTCTTCTCTAAAATCAACCACATACTTGGCAGTAAAGCGAATCTCAACACATACAAAAAATTGGAATAACCACCATGGTTTAAAGTTCAACAACTTTAAATTCAACAACAACAAAAATTTCAAAATGTCTACAAACTCATGGAAATTGAGCAATGCACAATTACACCATTCCTGGATTAAGAAAGAAATAAAAAAAGAAATTAAAGACTTCCTAGAATTCAATGAGAATGAAGACAAAACACACCCAAACTTATGGGACACTTTGGAAGCAGTACTAATAGGAAATTTCATACCACTAAGTGCCCACATGAAGAAATGTAGAATTGTCACAATAGAGAATTAACAGCACAACTGAAAGCTCTAGAACAAAAAGAAGGGAACTCACCCCTGAGGAGTAGATGCCAGGGCTGAAATCAATAAAGTAGAAACTAGGAAACAATACAAAGAATTAATGTGAGTAAAAGTTGGTTCTTCTAGAAAATACAAAAAGATAGACAAAATTTTATCCAAACATACCTAATGTCAGGGAGTGAACATGCAGATTAACAAAATAAGAAATGAAAAGGGGGACACAACAACAGACACTGAGGAATTCCAGATAATAATCAGGTCATAATTTGGAAATATTCCTGATTTGGAAGTATTCCTGAAAATTCAAATACCTAAAGGAAATGGACAATTTTCTGGATAGATGTCACTTACTAAGATTAAATCAAGACCAGATAACCAATTTAAGTAGACCTATAACCCTTTATTAGAAAAGTTATCAAAAAGGCACCCACCCTAAAAAAGCCCAGGGCCAGATGGCTTCAATGCAGAACTCTACCAGAAATTCAAAGAACAACTAATACCAATTCTCTTCAAAATATTCCACACAATAGAAGCAAGAAGGGTCATTGCCAAACTCTTTTTTTTGAGGCTTCAATATCCATAGTACCCAAGCCATAACTAAGAAAGAGAACTATAGACTAATATCCCTCATGAACATTGATGCAAAAATATTCAATAAGATACTGGAAAATCGAATCCAAGAACATATCAGAGAAACCATCCACCATGATCAAATAGGCTTCATTCCATGAATGCAGGGAATGTTCAACATATGAAAATCCATCAATATTATCCACCATATAAACAAACTGAGAAAGAAAAACCACATGATCTTCTCATTAAATGCTCAAAAATCCTTTGACAAAATCCAACATCCCTTCATGATAAAGGTCTTGCAGACATCATGGATAACAGGAACATACCAAAACATAAGAAAAGCAATATACAGCAAGCCAGCAGCCAACATCAATCTAAATGGAAGGAAACTCAACATTATTCCTACAAAATGAGGAAAAAGGCAAGGCTGTCCAATTTCTCCATACCTCTTTAATATTGTCCTTGAAGTTCTAGCTAGAGCAATAAGACAACAAAAGGAGAACAAAGGGGATACAAATTGGAAAAGAAGAAGTCAAACGTTCACTATTTGCACATAATATGATAGTTTATATAAGTGATGCGAAAAATTCTACCAGGGAATTCCTACAGCTAATAAACTCCTTCAACAAAGTGGCAGGATACAAGAGTAACTCAAAAAATCTGTAGCTCTACTATATACAGAGGAATAATGGGGAGAGAAAAAAGTCAGAGAAACATCACCCTTTACAATTGCCACAAACAACATAAAATACCATGGGGTAATGTTAACCATACAAGTGAAAGACCTGTATAGCAAGAACTTTGAATTTTTAAAGAAAAAATTTAAAGAAGATAGATGAAAATGGAAAGATCTCCCATGCTCTTGAATAGGTAGGATCAACATAGTAAAAATGGCAATCTTGCCAAAAGCAATGTACAGATTTAATGCAATCCCCATCAAAATCCCTGCACAATATGCCACAGAGCTTGAAAGAGCAATTCTCAACTTGATATGGAAAAACAAAAGACACAAGGTTGTCAAAACATCCCTGTACAATAAAAACATTTCTGGAGACATCACCATGCCTGACTTCAAGCTCTATTAAAGAGCTATAGTACTGAAAATAGCATGGTATAAGCACAAAAATAGACAGGTGGAACCAAATAGAAAACCCAGATATTAATCCACACACCTACAAACATCTGATTTTTTGACAAAGAAGCTAAAATTACACAATGGAGAACAGAAAACATCTTCTACAAATGGTGCTGGCATAACTGGATGCTGGCATGTAGAAGAATGCAGATAGATACATACCTATCACCATGCACAAAACTTAACTCCAAATGGTCAAAGACCTCAACAAAATCCAGCCACACTTAACCTCTTAGAAGAGAAAATAATTGGTACCCTCAAACAAATTGGTTCAGGAGACTGCTTCTGGAATATACCACCAGCAGCACAGACACTGAGACAGACAATTAATAATGGGACCTCTTGAAACTGAAAGCTTCTATAAGGCAAAGAACACATTCAACAAAATAAAACACAAAATTGGAAAAGATATTCACCAACCTCACACCTGAAAGAGGCTGATTTCCAAAATATACAAATAAAGAAGCTGGTCACCAAAACACCAACTAATCCAATTAAAATGTGGGGTACAGGATTAAATAGAGAATTCTCAATGGAGGAATCTAAAATCATTGAAAGACACATAAGAAAGGGCTCAACATCCTGAAGCATTAAGGAAATGCAAATCAAAAGGACTCTGAGATACTATCTTAACTCCTGTCAGAATGGCTAAAATCAAAAACACCAGTAACAGTTTATGCTGGAGAGGATGTGAAGAAAGGGGAAAACTCCTCCACTCCTGGTGGGATCCAACTCTAATACCACTTTGGAAATCAGTATGGTGGTTCCTCAGAAAAATAGGAATCAATCTACCACAAGATCCAGCAATTCCCCTCTTAGGTATATACCAAAAATATGCACATTCATTCATACAACAAGGACATCTGTTCAACCATGTTCATAGCAGTATTATTTGTAATAGACAGAACCTGGAAGCAATGTAGATGCCACTCAACTGAAGAATGGATGGAGAAAATGTGGTACATATACAGAATGGAGAAATGGGATAATGGGAAAAGGAGAAGATCCATTAAGCTACTAGGGAGCATGATGGGAGGGGAGAGGGAGTTAAAAGTGATAAGGAGAAGATCAGGAGAGAGGAGGACTGGAGAGAACAAGATTGACTCAGGGGAAGAATAGAGAAGAGCACAAAATAGATACCAAAATAGAGGAAGCCATCACAGGTTTAAAGAGAAATCTGGCACTAGGGAAATCTCCAGAGATCTACAAGTTTGACCCTAAACTAACAATCCAAGCAATAACGGAGAGACTACCTTTAAAGCCCTTCTCCCATAATGAGATTGATGACTACCTTACGTGCCATCCTAGAGGCTTCATCCAGTAGCTGATGGAAGCAGAAGCAGACACCCACAGCTAAACACTGAGTTGAAATTTGGAATGTAGTTGCAGAGAGGGAGGTGTGATAAACAAAGTGGACAAGACCAGGCTGGAGAAGCCCACAGAAATAGCTGTCCTGAACAAGAGGTTGCTCATGGACCCCAGACTAATATCTTGGAAACCAGCATAGGACTGTTCCAGAAACCCTGAGATTGGATATCAGTTTGCAGTCTGGTTAATCTATAGGGCCTCTGGTTGTGGGTTCCTGTCCTAAACCCCTAGTACAGGAATGGACTTTTGCAACCCAATCCAACTACAGGTATTCTTCCCCATCTTAGACAGATGGGGGAGGGTCTAGGCCCTGATCCAAATGATATGACAGACTTTAAAGATCCCCCATGGAATGCCTCACCCTCCCTGGGGAGCAGTAAGGGGATGGGATAGGGGATTTGTGGGTGACAGGGGAGGAAGAGGGAACTGGTATCGATATGTGAATGAAGCTAGTTTAGAATTTAAAAATAAACGAATAAAAAGATTCAAATGTACTCTACTGTACCTTTTCTACTATTGCTTGTGAGTGCATAATGGTTAACACAAATGTTGAAGTAGATCTAATCAAGAATAATTTAGAAGATACACATGAAGGAAAGTATGTGAGACACTTTCTGAATTAGGTTATTTGAAGTAGCATCATTCCATGAGCTAGAATCTAAAACTGAACAAAAGCAGAAAACTAGCTGAGGACAAAACCAGTCCCTCTTCTCTCCTCCTCTCCCCTCTCTTTCTATGCCCTCCATTCCTTCTCTTCTCTTCTTTCCTCTCCCCAACACCTCTTTCTCTTCTCCTCCCATGTGTGTTTGTGTGACCATATGCCATGTGCTCCCATTAGATGCCAAAAAGGGACATTGGATACCCTGTATGTAGAGTTACTAGAATCAATGATCTGAACAAAAATGGTGATGAGAACTTGACTTAGGTCCTATAGAAGAGCAGCATGTGCTCTTAACTAAAGGTCCATCTTTCTAGCAAACAACCTGCCACCTAGGTGTGGATACAATGTGGGCAGCCACCTCTAGCCATGGCTCCTCCATGATGCTCTGTACTCCTTAATTGTGAGACATAGCAAACTTTTCTTTTTCTTTTCTTTCTTTCTTTCTTTCTTTCCTTCTTTCTTTCTTTCTTTCTTTTTTTTCCAGACAGGGTTTCTCTGTGGCTTTGGAGGCTGTCCTGGAACTAGCTCTTGTAGACCAGGCTGGTCTGGAACTCACAGAGATCTGCCTGCTTCTGCCTCCTGAGTGCTGGGATTAAATGTGTGTGCCACCATTACCCCGCTCTCAAGTTTTAATGAGGTGTTTGTTCACAGAAAGGAGTATAGTTACTATACAGGACATTCCCCCTATAAGTACTTACGGTACATTTTTCACAACACTGTCTTTGTTTAAATTATCTTTAATTACGTTCAGGTAAATGTGATTTTTTATAAGTGTATGTTTTGAACATGCATACATATACTAAAATAATGAAACCACTTTCATTCTAGGGCCATTTTCATTACCAGATTTTCTAATCCATTCTGCTTTCTGCTTTATTGACAAGGGTTCTACACTGTTGTTTGCGACTTCTTGCTCTTTACACAGATAAGAAAATAATTAACAGGAATAGCTATAAAATAATCATAAATTTTAGTGAAAAGCAATAAGCATCTTAAAATTAGCCACTGCAAACATATTAGCCAATTTATAAATTAAGATCCATGTTCAACTGTTCTTCTAATAATAGATGGTGCCTGATTTTCCAGGTATATTAAAAAAAACAACAATGATTTTAGGATTATATGACCAGAATAAATGGCTCAGTGGTTTGAACCTGCAGGGCTCTGTTATTGAATCCTTCATTGGACAGAGGTACAGAAATAGGCCAAGATTTCTGCCTGATCAATTTCTAAACATGAATGATTGAAGTTCAGGAGCTGATGACTTAAAGGTTCACATCATGGTTCTATAGCACAGCACTTTAGACATTTTTATGTAATATTATTCTGTCAGCATCCTTGTAAGAGTTCTGCAAAGAATGTAGTCCATAAAAGAATAATTCATTGCTTTATTCAAAAAGAGTGAGCTGGTATATATTCAGATAGCATGCACATCTCCAGAGTTAAACACAACACACACACACACACACACACACACACACACACACACACACACAGAGAGAGAGAGAGAGAGAGAGAGAGAGAGAGAGAGAGAGAGGGAATACTGAAAAGGTAATGTGATACTACATAAAATTTAAATCATCCAGGACTTGAAATCAAATATACAAGGAATTTTGTCCGTTCTGTTATAGTCATGTGTTTATAAAATTCATGGTTGAATTTTCTGGCTGGTTCATAATTATGTTCTTTGCAATGTCAATTTTATTATAATTATCTTGAAATATGTTTAAAAACATTAACATTTCATTTTCAAGTAATCACTCTGTGTGACATACAAATATAATAAATTATAAACTTAACAAAATGAATAAAAACATAATTTGATTGCCTTATATAAAATTATATTTTAAAAATTAAAACATCTTCCCATCTGAAGTTTCTTATTAAGCTTTATTAATATCACATTTCAAGCTTACAGCTCATTGACAGTGAGCATTGCAACTTAAGAACATAAAAAATGTATAAAACTCATATTAGTATTCAAAAACTGCTGGTATAGATAGAATGTTGCTCTATTTAAGTGGCCTGTGAAGTTTTCTGAGGCCCAAACCTATACTTTTATGCTTCCCTCTCATTGCCTCAGCTTCTTTCATTAATCTTGCAGTAAATGATGCTAATACAGTAGTGGCAGGGGGCATCAGAATCTGCTCATTCTCTGCTTGTGATCCCAGTGGGTGTGAGGTGGTAGCAATTAAGACTATGTGTGTGTGGTTTTTTGAGGCACCACAAAGATAGATTAATTAGGTTGCAAAGTGTCCTACTGACATTTCCAATGGTGCTTTTGATGGGCCTGGTCCAAGGTGATGGAATCTCAGGATATTGATGGATAGATTAGCTCAGAAGAAGGGAACTGAGTATCAGAAATTAAAAGAGAACATCTGGGGCTTCTAACAATGGAAGAACCATGGTATAAAAAAAGTTTCTGGTAGAGAAAATGAATGGTCTTATGTTTTTTCAACTTTTTTTTTAATTTGAATTAGAAACAGGATTGTTTTACATGACAATCCCAGTTCCCTTCTCCCTCCTGTCCTTGCCTACCACCCCCCCAAATACCTATCACATATCCTTTCTTTTCCCCCGTGGATGGTGGGGCCTTCCATAGGGTGTCATCAGAGTCTATGGTATCCTTTGGGATAGGGCCTAGGCCCACCCCCATGTGTCTTGGTTCAGGGAGTATCCCTCTACATGGATTGGTCTCCCAAAGTCCACATCTATGCTAGGGATAAGTACTGAACTACTACAGGAGGTCCCATAGACTTCCGAGGTCTCCTCCTTGACACCCACGTTCCTGGGTTCTGAATCAGTCCCATGCTGGTATCCCAACTATCAGTTTGGGGAGCAAGAGTTCCCTGCTGTTCAGGTCAGTTGTTTCTGTGGGTTTCACCTTTGCTCTTCAATTGTCCTTCTCTGTATCTGGGTTCCAGTTCAGTTTGGTGATTAGTTGTGGGTGTCTGCTTCTTCGTCCACCAGCTACTGGATGAGGGCTATCAGGTGGCATATACGTCAGTCATCAATCTCATTATCCAGGGAGGTCATTTAAGGTAGCCTCTCCTCTGTTGCTTAGATTGTTAGCTAGTGTCGTCTTTGTAGATCTCCAGATATTTCCCTAGTGCCTGATTTCTCTGTAAACCTAAAATGTCTCCCTCTATTATGGTATCTCCATTCTTGTTTTCTTCTATTCTTTGTCTGACTCAACCTTTCTGCTCCCTCATGTCCTCTGCATCCCTCGTCTTCTCCCCTTCTCATTCTCTTAGCTCCCTCCCCCTCTTCCCGAGCTCCCAATTTGCTCAGGGGATATTGACCCTTTCACCTTCTCCAGGGGACCATGTATGTCTCTTTTAGGGTCCTCCTTGTTTACTAGCTTCTCTGGCAGTGTGGATTGTAGGCTGGTAATCCCAACGATGTTCATAGTGGACTCTTTAAAGTTTTAATTAATAAATTTATTTAGAGATTGTATGCATGTGTGTGTGTGTGTGTGTTTGTGTGTGTGTGTGTGTGTGTGTGTGTGTGTGTGTGTGTGTGTGTGTGTGTGTGTGTGAAGGTGCACATGTGAAGGTCAGATGATGCCTTTCTGTAGTATACTTTGTAGGATCTAGGGATTGAACTCAATTCTCAGCCTTGGTGGCAAGCCCTTTCACCCATTGACCCATCTTTTCCCATGATCTTCTCAATTAACCAGACCTAAGGTTTGTCTATAATATGATCAAGTATGATCAAGGAAAGACTTTTTTCTCTTATGAATACTTAGTATTTTAGAAAAATACTTCCCATTTCAAAAATGCAAAAGAGAAGAAAAGAACATGAAGGAGAAAAGTAACACATCAATTATGTGTAATAGATGTGGTTATTAACATGGAAGACAAACTGTTTAAGTATCATTTTCATGGTATAAAAATGCAATAACCATAAAACTCAAATTCTACCAACCCTTCTACAATGTATGTCCAATATAATATCAAAAAAATACATGCTGCACAAGCTTGTATACAGGCTGATCTGTACATATTTTCTCTGCTGAGGTTTCCCCTTCTCATATGACTCAAATTGTGGTGTGTTAACTTTAAAAAGTAGCCATGACAACATAGATGCTATCTGTGATGGATTGAAATATGTCTCAACTTGTGAGACAAAATCAGTTTTTCCTCTATTAAGGTGTTTTTGTGAAACACTCACTCTCAATGAAGCAAACATTACACAAAACATGAATAATAAAGGCAAACTCACTGCCCATCTCTCCTTCATGATATGAATTCTGGATCCTATGACTTTTCAGAGGAATGTTCTCTCCTCCCTTGAATCTTACTTTTCACATGTTTAATATTATTACAACTATTTTCTTCATCTCAGACATTTTTTCCCCTTTGTTACATGAGAAATCTGGAATTCATTCAAATACCAGGGAGGCCAGTGTATTCACTCACATTACACTACTTCCTCATACCCCTCACAAATTTGTACTTTTCCTCCTAAAATAGATCTTGCGTTCTTTTTCATGTGTATTTTCTGCCCTTGAAGTAATAACCTGTCTACCACCTGCATGCATAAGACTCCCTGCTTTTCTCATCCTTTGCTCTGAGCTAGTTTGCAGATCATCCCTACCTGTGGCTTGTTTACAGAGTAAATTTTCATTTTGTATTCCTGTGTATACATTTATTAATTTATAATATCAATATGAAGATGTGATATGTTCTTGACTTATATTTAAAATTCCTCTTTGGAGGTGGAGTATACAGACACTTCCTGCAATGAGCAGATGGAGTATAATTTTTCTTAACCAAAAGTCACTGTATTTGTTCAGTCTTAATACAGGGAAAGATCTTGGTCCTGCCTCAATGTGATATGCCAAACTTTGTTGATTCCCCAAGGAAGGCCTTACCCCCTCTGAATGGATGTGGGGTGAGAAGGGTGGCAGACACAGAGCAGGATAATGGAAGGTAGGGGGGAGATGGGGTTGGTATGTAAAATGAAAAATATTTTTTAAATTAAAAAATATCACGGTTCTATATATTATGGGAATCCAATGGAAGCATTTTCCTCTTGAAGGGTAAAGCTAATAGCTTTAATTTGAATAAAAATGTAGTTTCCTTTAAATCTAACATTAAGTTTCAACATAAGTTTGGCTAAGAAATGGACTTTGCAAACATAAATGGAGATAGGAAAATGACTAAAGATGAAAAGAGGTACATTCCAAGTGTTCTGGCATTGTCCTAACAAAGAATTTACTATTTTTTTCCTCCAATCATTTCTCAGTATGTACCCCCTTTACACAATGAGGTCATGCAACTCAGCCTACTAAGCCTACTTGAACAGTCAGCAGATTTTATGGGAATGCCTTTTTTGCCCATAGTATATTTTCCCACCCAACAAGAATTAATAAGAGACTAAATAAAAGGCACTCAGCCTCATGTGATAGATCAGTTATGTGAAGGAATTTCCTTCCAACCCTGATGATGTGAATTAGAGCCTCAAGCCCCATGGAAATAGAGGAATTGCAAGTTGTCCTCTGGCTTCTACACACATATATGCATGCATACACATACATAAACAGATATGAGTAAATGTAACTTTTTAATAGCTAAAAGGTAAAAAAAAAATTAGAGAAGCCTTAACCAAGAGAATTATCTAATCATGCACTGAGAGCTAAAAGTCAAGATATTTGAGAAAACTAAAATATATTTCTGTAAATAGCTGTATTAATGGGAAGCATCTGCTGTTCATGATGTTAATGTAGATTGTGAATGCTCTTGTTGAACATAGTTTTCCACTTTTCCAGCTTTGAAAGAAAACATTATTTACACATGCACAGATACATCCCTCCACCATAACAAAGTGATTTACAAATACCAAATAGTAATCAAAATTCATTTTAGAAAATTCTGTTTTAAAGAAAAGATAAAAAAACATAGTATTGCTTTGAAGAGTGACATCATACAAAAATTATATTCTATTAAATGTGAAGAAAAAAGTTCAAGAATATGAACCAACAGTAAGATTGTTATTTATAAAAGGGCATTTGAAGATCTTTGGTAAGTTTGGAAGTGTGTCTTGATTTAAAGTGAAAGCAAGATGTAATTCAAGCAGCTAGGAAATTTTGGGTGAAACAGAATAGAAGAGGACATATTGTAAAATTATATAGAAGTTCATGTTTACTGGACAATGATTTTAAACAAGGCAATGTTCCCCTCCCTGTGACACTGCTGAATCCTAGATATGTGACAAGGCATGGTGACACCTTCTTTAACTTACTGAGACGGGTGTGTAGCTAGTATTTAGTGGGTGGAGGCTAAGGATACAGTCAAGTGCCCTAAGGGGCAAATGCCAAATCTGTCATGATAACAAAAGCCATGACAAAGACTTATCTCCCTAAACAGTCAATGCTTGAGAAGCTTTGCTTTCTTATATAGTGTCTGTAATTTGTACCCAAGCCATGAGCTGGAGCTGAGTCAACATCTAGAAGTTAAAAATCAGAACAATGGGTCTATGTCTTCAATTACCCAAAGGACAGTAGGACTTAGATATCTTCTTTGGCAAGACATGGTCACTTTCCATCACTGTGACAAAATACTAAGATAAACAACTAAAAAGATGAGATGTTTAATGTGACTCAGGTTTTCAGAGATGTGAGTCCAAGGTTTATTGACCTCGTTGCTTCCAGCCTTGTGCTGAGGCAGAATTTTGTGGTGGAAGAGTCTGGGCAGAGAATTACTTCCCCGATAATGCTTAAGATGTCTGGAAGCAGCAGAGATAAGGCAGGGGTCAAGTCCAACAGACACTGCAGCAAGGCCACATTCTTAAGAACTTGGATTGTTAAGCCTAACTTGCTTGATGTATATGTAACTTAAGGTCATTTGAATAAAAAGTGAGTTGAGATAATGAGAAGGTGGGAGGTAATGAAGCAGTTATAAGACAAAAACCAGTACTGTTTTAAATCTGAACACCCCTATAAGCCATGATTGGCCATATGACCACCCAGATTTTTAAAAAGTAACTGATGACTCTTATTCACTTCATTTTACATTATGGCACAAGAAGTGGCCACTTAATTTGTTTATTGTTAATTTGTTATCTGTGTGTGTGTGTGCCCGCGCGCGCGCGCTCATATTAATCACGTGATGCAACTCTGCATAAAATATAAGAAAAGGGCTTTGCTGCTTTTTCAGAGTGCCTGTCAATTCACAGTTTGGGACTCACTCCTGCTTTACCTACAGAATGTTGACAAAAAGAAAAAGAAAAAAGTGCTGCATGGTACCATCCTGCCCACAAGATGGCAGTGGAGAGACAGTGTGTGATGGCAGGTCAGTGGTGTGTAGGCTGGGGGTGGGGTGAAACAACACTTTTTCTTAGTAATTCAATTTATGTCTGTCTATCAGAGGAGGATAAAGGGGATTTCGAGGCAGTGAGCCAGGAGAAAGAGGAAACAGCGTTAGTGGCACAATTTCTTTACCAGAAGCAAAATGCAGAGGTACTTTGCTGTACGCCACAGAGACATTTATCCAGGAGAAATTGCATTCACATAATCACAGTGTTATATTATTAGCACATGAGTGTATTTCAGCAGAATCTGATCCCTTAAATAATCACTGGGTCTTTTCTTTCTATATAAAGTGATTTGACATGCTGACTTTGTTTTATTGTTTATTTTACTGTTGAGTATAGTCCCATTTCATCGCTCGGGTGCAAAGCAGTAAGCAATTTCCATTCCCTTACAACAATGAGTCGTTCCTGGTGAAGTTTTGGATGGGATATGATACTATATCAAAATTTTGTGTTTTAAATTGTACATTGATTTTTATAAAAATAGTTTGTTTTGTGCATGATTTAACCAAGATTTTTTTTTTACATCAAAATAATCTTAACAACTGCTCTTAACCCATTTTCACCAAAATTTGCTTCCAGCAGATTCTACTATTAGATATAGTTTGTGGAATATGTATTTTCATGGGTATTTTGTAGCAAATTGAAAATATAAATATATTAGTACAAATATCCATATATTTGTATAATGAAGAAATGATATTTTTGAATTTGCTGACATAAATAAAGTTATCAAACCAAGATAAAATGTGGTGTTGTGGTGGTTTGAAAAGGTATGTTGTATTAAAACTCTTGTGTTTGAATGTTTAGCCTATAAGGAATAGCACTATTAGCAAATTTAGCCATTCGGGGTAGGTGTAGCCTATTTGGGGAAGTATGTCACTGTGAGTGTGGGCTGTGAGATCTCATAGGCTGCATATATGCCTGGTAGTATACACAGGCTTTCCTGCTGCTGCCTGTGGATCAAGGTCTAGAACTCTCAGCTCCTCCCGAACCATGTCTTCCTGCAGGCTGCCCTCCATATTCAGCAATGATGATAATGGACTAAACCTCTGAAACTGTAAGCTAACCAACTGAATGATCATTTTTTTTTCATATAAGAGTTACCATGGTCAAGGTGTCTTTTCACAGAAAAAGAAACCATAAATTAGATAGATGTCATTTAAAAATATTTTAAATTGACTACTTGTTATTAGAGTTGAATTTTACATTATGGAAATCTGTGAATGTAGATATTTATACAGGCTTCCTTTGTCTCCCAAAATATGCTCTGTTCTCAAGATAGATGGCTTTGTAGAAATGAATGGTTATATATATATATATATATATATATATATATATATATGTGTGTGTGTGTGTGTGTGTGTGTGTGTGTGTGTGTTCATTGCGTGTGTTTAAGAAGTCACTATAAGTTATTATTTTGGATATATAAGCTTTTTCCCACTAATTGCTTTCTTTCTTCTTTTCTTCATTTCTCCCTTCCTCCTTCCCTTTCTTATTTTCTTCCAAATACATGTAAAACAAAATATCTTTGCTAGATATTATGATACTGAGATTGCTATTATATTAAATTATTTTATAAAAATGAATGGTAACGCTGTCTCAACTGGTGTTGTATTGCTGTGAAGAGACACCATGACCACAGCAACTCTTATGAAAGAAAATATTTCATTGGAGCTTGCTTACTTTTTAGAGGTACTTTATCATTATGGTTGGGAGTAGGGCAGCACACAGGAAGACATATTTCTGGCAAAGTAGCTGAGAGTTCTTCATGAGGATTGAAAGACTTAAAAATTAGCAAAGAAATACAGCCCAGAAACTGACCAAGGCTACTACTATGACTTAGTGCCTGGAATTTACCAGCCACCAGCAATTACTCCCTTACAAGGCCATAAGATAACTGGGTAGCAAGAATTCCCAGATGGTCACCTTCCCGGAGGGGCTCATGAAGGAAACAGAGTGCCCCACTGGCCAATCATTAACAATTAAGGGTCCCTGTGAAACAAAGAGATAGCTACCATTAGTTAGCACATCCTGAGGTCTCCAGGTTTTACAACTGGTGGGGTCAGGAGGCTATCTGATTCCCAGACCTCCCCTCAAGACAAAGGGCTTCCTAGGAACCCATGACTTGGTCACTTATTCAAGGGACAGAGAGTCAAGCCCCCTCCCTAAGCTTATGGTTTTTGCCTTTAAAAGCCTGACCCTGGGGGATGGGGCTGCTCTCTAGCCTGCATGCTGAGAGAGCCCTTTTGTACAAACGTCTACCTTTCATTAAAGCCTCTTGCTATTTGCATCAAGTTTCTGCCTCCTCTCTGGTGGTTGGGGTGATCGAATCCTGGGAAAAGTTTCTGGAGGCCTGAGCTTCTCAGGGTCTTACAGGATGTACAGGCAGTATGGAGAAACACTGGGGCAGGCTTGGGCCTTTAAAACCTCAAATCCAATTCCCAGTGATATACTTCCTCCAGTAAGGCCACACATATTCCAACAAGGCAACACTTAATCTATTTCAAGTAGCTCCACTATCTGATGACTAAGCATTTAAACATATTAATCTGCGGGGGCCATTCTTATTCATATCTGTGTTTTTCTAAAACAGAAATGTTAAAGCCAGCATCTATACTTAAGAGTTATTTTTATCAATTAATTGTTAGTTATATATCTATATTTAATACCTTCTGGTGAAGCCTCTCACCTTCAGTAATACCACTGTTTTATATAACAACTCACCTTCCCAGTATCCTGTCTTTTTGTTTGTGACCACTGAGTTTAACCAGGGCCCTCTGAGAAAATTTGTGTGCTGCTAGCACTGTACAGTAGCTTCATCACTGAAGACAATGACTTCCTCTCCCTAAGCAGTCATCAACTTCAAATAGCACCCATATGGAAAAGACAGACAGCATAAGCAATTCCACAACCATGACTAAACATTGATGACAGGCCTAGTTTTACATATGTCTTGTAGAACAAATTGTTGCTATGAGTTCAGGTGTATAACCACCATGTCATGCCCAATGAATTCTAAGAAGGAAGAAGGAAATAATAATTATTTAATTTATACAAAGTGTATTTGCTTTTATCAGCAAAGAAAAATAATATTATATCTTAAATGTTTAAATAAGTATGTATGTGATTATACAGCCACTCCAATGCTTAACTGAGTAAGTTCAAGGATTAGAGGAACTGGCAGTAATACAATTTATACAGATGGGATGATGGGAAGAGAATGGGAAACAATATCGTGCAGCCAACTTTATAATTGGAACCAATTTCTAGGTATACCTCAAAAAATCATTCCCTCCGAGGGAAAGATCAGACCTTCCACATATAGAGTAGAATTTGTGATCAGAACTGCTCCCAACAGAACAAAGGATTCAGCGAATATCAACATGGAGATCCAATAAAGAATAAATGCATGCTTTTCAAACCTAAGATATTTTGTATGCTTTTTTCTTATGAAATAGAAAATAAATAGCCATGGATTCTGGACAACTAATAAAAGTGAAAACACAGAATAGAGTGTGCTAAAAGAAGGAAAAAATGCAGAACAGGGGAAAAAAAAAGAAAATCCACAGAAAGTATGAAGTAGATAGACAAATAAGTGACGGACACACAGGCTGTTGTGGCTCTGCAAACACCAGATTTAACTATTAATGCATCCTGTAAAAAGTTGAATCTGGTGCTCACTTTGGCAGCACATATACTAAAATTGGAATGATACAGAGAAGATTAGCATGGCCCCTGTGCAAGGATGACATGCAAATTCACGAAGCATTCCATATTTAAAATAAAAAAAGCTTGAATCTGTCTCCCTCCGATCCCGTGTGTATATGACAGAGTGAGTGAGTGAGCAAGAGAGAGAGATAGAGACAGACAGACAGACAGACAGACAGACAGATAGACAGACACAGAGAGAGGGGGCATCTCTGTACTGTCTGGCACTAACAAGTTCTCATTGTGTCTCACTTCAAGTTTTGGTTAATGATGCCATTTTTTTTTAACATGGGCATGACTTTAGCACATTTATTATCACTGAGGTGAGGACTTATTTCATTAAATGTCTTAAGTTACCAGAATTCAGGATTCACCCAACTTCACTCCCTTGATTACAGCCATTCCTAGAAATTTTCATATATACCCAATTTACTGACACTCATCCAACCAAATGGGTATTTGAGGAACTGTGTCAAATGAAGAACTGAATGAAAACATTTTTGTCAGGAGTTTTTCATATGAATCAGTAATACCTAATTCCTTTTATATGTAATTAGGTGTGGGGAAGTTACTCTCCCTGTGCAAAAGTCAGTGTATAGACTAAGTGAAAACAAGCGTAAAGACCAAAACTCAGGGACAATGCCTCAGTAATCATACATGTGGGGAAAGGTAGGTAGACACACCTACCTGCCTCCTCTTTTAGGTTTCTGCATTGAGTCTCAACTTGTAAGGAACTTGGACTTGTGTGATTTAAATTTTTTATTATAAAAGGAAAGACATTTTATTTCTTTTTTACTATATACGAGTATTTATTGGCCACAGTTACTTGAGGGGGATGAATCAGGAGAAGTGGGTGGCACGGATGCCAGGAAGACCATGCTGAAGGGCTTGTAGGTAATGGAGAACTCGCCCACGTTGTGGCCGGTCATCTCTAGTGTGAACTCAACCTGGTTGAAGATCTTGCCATTGTACACGCCCACGATGATGCTTACCATCTTGGGGAGGATGATCATGTCTCTCTGGTGGATCTTCACCACCTAGGGCTTTTCAAGGGTGGCGCCTCCTTCTTGGCCTTTCACAGGTGCTTGAGTAGCTAGTGCTGCTTCCGCTGCAGGCCGTGGTTCATCCGTCCCCTCTGTCGGGCACTGTGTAGCTGCATCAGCTGCTCACAGGACATGTTCAGCAGTTGTTCCAGGTCCATGCTGCGGTGGCTGAACTTGCAGTAGGTCCGCTTCTTCTGCTCCACTTCAGCCATTTGGCTCAGCCGTTAAAGGCTAGGCTCACAACCAAAAATATAAGGATAGACATTTTTGTAAGTGTTCCATTTAACTTATTGTTCAGTGAAGAATGGCTTGGTGTCACGTAATAGTATTTATTAATTCGGTGACAGGGGATGCTAATAAAGATAGTACTAAGCTACCATAATGATTAGAGTATAAGATAACAATGGCAACTCTCCATTTGTTTTTAGTAATTCTCAGTTTATTTCTGTCATATTTAATCTATTTTATCATAGAGATAACTTTCTTTATCAGAATGACTATATATATATATATATATATATATATATATATATATAAAGTTAAATAACATTCCATTTTAGGAAAACACTAAATATTAGTCAAACAGTAGCTCCTGAATATGAGGTTATCTGTAAACAAGTAAACTCAGGCTATGAGACTATTTCACAGCAGTTGTTCTTCATACTGATTTGGCATAAAAATCACCTGGGGACTTTAAATATATACAGGCTAGGTTGCCATCCCATACCAATTAAGTTAGAATCGCTGAGAAGTGGAGACCTGTTATTGATTTCTTTCAAAGCTGCAAGGTGATTTTAATGCTCAGCAATAGCTGAGAAGCAGTGGGTTGCAGGATGCAGATTTTTAAATGGTGAAGAGAAGATATTTTGATGCGGGTGGCCATTTATGTACAGAGATGGCTACAAACAGGTAGGTATAATGACATAGTCAGATTAAAGATTTTCTAGGGCAAGGTTTCTTTTGTCAAGAATAACATTATATTTCAGCATAAAAGATCCACCTTGCCCTGTATGTTGGAGAGTTTCTTTCTGAGCAATTCCTACTGTGACCATGCTCAGGTTCAGCCCTTTAGTTTAATTTGTCACCTTAAGCAAGCCACTTAATTCCTAGATGCAACAATTTGCATTTTTATAAAATAAAATGGAGCAGATATTGACAAGGATGCCCCCACAAAGACTTGTCCAGCTACAAATTTTGAGCAATGACTTGTTTCATCTTCATTTGTTTCTAATGATAATAATTGAGGTAGAATCACAGAGGCCATAAATAAGGTTTCACACTACTTTTTATAGTATATATAGCTTATGAAAACTAATTTTTCTTCCTCTGAGCTGACAGTTGAGCTGGCAAGCAACCTTTTAAATGCCTTACCCAGAGAAGAAACCAGCTTGAGCATGCACAGAGAAGACATGGCTGACCTAGTAATGAGACTAGCACAATTGCATTGATTTTCTTTTTGACCTCCCTTTCCATTTAACCATTTGTCAATACTGGAGAGAGGAAGCTGTAGAATATAATTTTTCAGCAGATAGAAAAAAATAACTTGTCCGACAAGGAAGTTGCAATGTTATTTTGACATACAGTGAGAGCTTCAAATAAAATGGCTATTCTCAAATCTTCCCTGAGCCCAAATAATTATTGTAAAATTCAGTGCATGCATGTGTGTGTGTGTGTGTGTGTGTGTGTGTGTGTGTGTGTGTGTGTGTGTGTGACATTTAAAGAAAAGTGAAAAGTATATACGCAAGGGTCACTGTACATATATGGAGGGCAGAGAAACAGTTTGTGGAGGGAATTCCCTAATTCTATCTTTATGGATGTTACAGGAATTAAACTCATGTTCCTCGGCCTGCAGGGTGCCTTGACATTTACATGCTGAGCCATCTTGCTGGCCCTCACACATAAATTTTAAACTGTACTTCTTCTAAGATGATGACTGGCATTACTCTCACTTTCCCTCCCTGACAAGATTAGACTTCCATCTGCTCCTTTTTTTTCCTAATCCTGATATGGTTCTTGACCTTTCTTGGGCCACTTCTATGATTTCCGTAAATTCATTACCTGTATACAAGATTAGGCACTCATTGTCAGAATAGAGAACCACTTGCTGAGTTCTTTAAGGTCGAAGGCAAGGCCCATTCTCATCCCTTGCTCCAGGTGTAACACAGTGTTTGACACTTAGTGAAGGTTTTAAAAAGCAGTAAATGATAATTATAAAAGGTTTAGTTGTAAAGTATTTTCCTCTAAGGCAAAAATCCTACCAGACTCCTTTATACCTTACATGATAGTTTGCACTGGAAAAAGTCTTGAGAGCCAGTTATTTTACAATATATTATCAAATACATACTCAATTCCTGAAGGCAAGATTGGCTGAGTGTAGTATATATAATTACATGTTGACATAAGAGGCAATTTTAAAGATTATTTGTGGGAACAAAGTATTCCTCGGTGATAAAATTGTCAGTCAATAGACATGGTGTTGTTTAAAGATGCACAAATTAATTACAAACTTGGTTGTGTTGCAGACATACATAAATACTAGCAGCTAAGGTGAGCATTTAGAAGTAGGATAGCTACAGAGAAAAATATCCCAATAGTATGAATTACCATGAGGGCATACTGTATTTTATATATAAAGTTCTGCCATTGGATCAAATTTACTCTCTTTTTTGTTTTCTTTTGTTTTGATTTTCAAGACAGGATTTCTCTGTAGCTTTGGAGCCAGTCCTGGAAGTCACTCTGTATACTGAGTTGGCCTTGAACTCACAGAGATCTGCTTGTCTCTGCCTCCCAATTGTTGGGATTAGAGGTATGCACCACCACCACCTGGCTCCTGATTCATTTCATTGTTGAATGTATATATGTGTGCATGTTGTTCTTTGTAAATATATGTGCTATATAAGTGAAGTGTTTTCAGAGTGGTAGGATTTTGGGGAAAGCTAATTTGATATATTTATGAAAACACATGTGTGACAACACCACCTTCTCCTCTTAAGAGTCAGTAAAATTTGATACTCAGGTTCCCTGTGGCATGACCATTATCTATTGATCTATATGCCTGTCTGTTTTGAATAAGAGCCTTTCTCCAGGAGAAATATAAATCATATTCCTATTTATTTCTCTAGTGTATATACAGATTTCCTAATGTGTGTTTGTATGTGTGTGTAAAATTAGCAAGCATATTATAGTTCCCAGAATATGGGATATTATTCATAGTGCTACATAATCTCCTTTTTACATGTCTACTCTAGATGGTATTTGACTGACAATTGTTATCAGACTTTTGCAGATCACCTTATAATTATACTAAGAAATTTTCATATCACACAATTTTCCTCAGTGTGATACTGAACTGCTTTAGGAAAATAAACATAGAAGCTCACAGAACTGACTCCATCCCATTTTGATTTAAGGTCAGAGAATTTGTACCTGTCTTTGCTCTTCAAATGTGAAACAACAAGGATGTTGGCCTAAGATGTAAATGCCACAGGATGCTTAGTCTGTGGTGTGGTCTAGTCACTGAATGTCCTGCCTGAACAACAGAATACTCAACTCAGGGCATACTAAATGATGTATCAGGTATTGAAGAGGTAATTACTCTGTTTGTTCCTTGAATCATTGGAAAGGAAGTCTTTTGCCTTCTCCCCCTCTTTTGATGGGAGCATAAAAGATCTTTGAACAATAAACTAGGGCTTATCTTGGTATTCATCAGGTGCCCTCCTGACACTATCTCCTGACTCTTGTATATTTCTTTTCATAATCCATATTCCACCTCTCAGGTGTGGACCTGACAGATACACCCACAATGTGGGTGACAACAAAAAGAAATGCATGATGTGGTGATCTGAATGAGAATGTCTCCCATAGCCTCATATATTGGCATGCCTAGCTCCAGCTGATAAAGTGTTGGGAATGATTAAGATGTGTGTCTTTGTTGAGAAGGATTAAGAGGTATGACCTTGTTGGAGCAGATGTGTTCTTGTTGGAGGAGGTATTGTATTGTTGTAGGAAGTAAGTTATTGGGGCCAGCTTTGAGGTTCAGAGGCACATACCAGTCCCATTGTCTTTCTTCCTACATGCTTCTTATGGATGTAAAACTCTCAGCTACTTCTTCAGTACCATGCCTGCCTGCCTGCTCTTGTATTCCCTGCCTTGATGATAACGCCTGACACTCTAAAACTATATGCTTGCCCCAAAGTAATTTTTTTCATAAGCTGCCTTGGTCATGGTGTTTGTTCAAAGTAATACAACAGTAAAATTACTAAGGCATGTGATAAACAAACAAACAAAACATGTTTGGCAGCATGTAAAAGAGGAAAATACATAAAGACCATAAAACAAGATAATAAGACTTTTTTAATGTGTCAATTTCAAATTAAAATGAAAGTCATATTAAACTTCTCAACTCTAATACATACATAAACACATATAGATTATGCATACTAGAAAATGGATATTAGATTGCATTTTCTTTGTATTGGTTAGCTTTCTCTTACTGTGATAAAGTAATATGACCAAAAGCAATTCAAAGCAGAAAAGAGAGTTGCTGTTCCAGGGAAATAGAGTCCATCATGTTAGAGAATGGAAGAAAGGAAGCAAGGAAAACTAGAAGTGGGGGAGACTCTGAAACCTCAAAGCTTAAAGGCCAAGTGACATATTTCCTCCAACAGGGCTTCAAGTCCTAAAGGTTACATAACTTGCACAAATAGCACCATAAACTTAGGGACAAGTGCTAAAGTCTATTAGCCAATGAGGACCATTCCTCAGTCAAACAACCACAAGATTCAAGTCAACCAACAGGCTTTTAAAAAGCAGAGTAGCCTATTTCTTTCTTTCTTTTTTCTTCTTTCATTTTTCTTCTTTTTGTTTTGAGATGAAAGGGATTATTTGTCTTACTCTTCTGCATTATAATCCATTATGGGAAAAATCAGCACAGGAATGCAAGCAGAACAGGAACCTGGAGGCAGGATCTGATGAAGAGGGATGCTACTTACATACTTGCTCAACATAGCTTGCTTAGCCTGCTTTCTTATAGAACCCAAAACCACCAGCCCAGGGATGTCACTACCAACAATGATCTAGGTCCTCCCCCGTTAATCACAGATTTGGAAAATGCCTAACAGGCCTAAGTACAATCTGATTTTATGGAGGGATTTTATTTCCTTTTTAAATTAATTATTTTTACTCATTTATTTTATATCCCCATAGCAATTTCTTCTCCCTCCTCTTCTCCCATTACTCCCACCTCTTCCCTGCTGTCCCACAAATCCATTCCTCTTTTGCTTGTGTTCAGAAAGGGGCAGGTCTCCTATTGATGTCAACAAAGCATGGCATATCAACTTGATGTAGGACTAAGTTACTCCCTTTTAAATAAGGCTGGGCAATGCAACTCAGTATGAGGAATAGTTTTCTGAATGCCAGCCAAAATTTAGGGCCAGGCCCTGCTCCCACCACTAGGAGTTCAACAAGTAGAGCATGCTACATAACTGCCACACATATGTAGAAAGCCCAGGTAGGTCCTATGCAAGTTCCCAGCTGTTGTGCCAGAGACTGTCAGCTCCTCTGAGCCCAGGCTAGTTGTTCCTGTGGGTTACCTTGTTGATGCCATCAAACCCTCCAGCTATTAAAATCCTTCCTCCCTTTCTTTAGCAGAATCCCCTAAGCTGTGCCTGTGGATTTCTGCATCTGCTTCTTTCTGTCACTGGATGAAGACTCTCTGTTGACAGTTGGGATAGATACAAATCTGATTACAGGATATAGCCAGTTCAGGCTACCTATCCACTATTGCTTGGAGTCTTAGCTGGTGTCATCCTTGCAGATTTGTGGGAGTTTGTCTTGAACCAGGTTTCTACCTGATACCAAAATGTAACCCTGCCCCTGGAAGTGTGTCTACCCTTTCCTGATAGATACACAAGAAAGCTTCATTCATCCTTAATACATAAATCTGAGTTTGCATAGTGACTGAATACATTAAGGAACCTATCATCAGGACTAGTAACATATTTTGAATCATGTTTTCTGTGGATAAAGCTTCAACAGTGGTTGCTGTCCTGAATAAAAAAAAAAAACAACAACTTATGGTTCTTTTCCTATTTACATTCAAGATATAAATGAAAACATTAAAGAATTTCATATTTGCACTGGGGAATTTTCCTTCAGAATTCTAGGTATAACTTCCATGAATGTTGTTCTAAGTTTATGTTGGCTATTGTGATGTAGATCCTACATCCTCACCCCCCTTCAAGCATGAGAGTCTATGAACTAAGTGTTTGGAGTATTGTTTTCAGTTCTTAAATCCCTTCTATAATGGAATCAACCAAGGAAATCTATTTTATTGAAGCGTTTGATCTCTACAGGTTGGTCAAGTTTTATTATATAAAATTTAGTAATTGGTGAACATAGTGGTGAATATGAATAGTTAGCTCTTTTTTCGATCTTCTAGAAATTACTGATATACTATCCTGTCTTAAATATCATTTAAGTGTAATGAGAAACATCTGTTGAAATTAATGTATATTGAAAATAAGACTATATATAATACACAACAGAACTTATTCAGACAAAGTAAAAAAGACAATTAAGAGATTTGAAGGAAAATGAACGGAACTGGAATATACTATATTTAGTGATGTAGATCAGGCTCAGAAAAACTTACATAGTGCTCTTTTAGATAGATCCTAGCTTCGAAACATTAACTGTGTAACTTGATATGGAAGTAATTTGGTTAAGATCCAAGAAACCTGAAAGAGGATGATGAGATGGGGAAAAGAGTTTTGGCAGTGGGGAAAACAGTGTAACACATGAGATATTGGAGGATAAAAGGATGGTTGTGAAGCAAAGTGGAGTAAAGGTCATGGATAGTCATGAAAAATGAAGTTTACAAAAAAGTATCTTGAGGGAAATGGTTACTACATAAGAAGGTTAAAATAAAAAAATAAATCACTAGAGATGACAGTAATAAAAAAATATGTTGGAACTAAGTTCTGATCAAACCAAGTCTTCTAATATGCCTACAATGTGTAGTTTTCATGTCTTCATTCTCAGTGCTATGAAGCCTTTTTTCCATCTACATAGAACCTGGCATGTGTGTTCATTCTAATGCTCAGTGGGTTGTGTACCATGGTACCCACACCACCACTAAGTCCGAGTATCAGGTAAAGCCTGGAGATTTGGATGAACGACAAGATTCCCTGTGGTATTCTGAGAGAATGTCTGTCTCACCTTATTTACAAACTTACAACAACCCCAGGTGTAAGGGTTCACAACAGGATGTTGATGCTAATGGGGTGATGTCGGGAAAACAGGAGGTACCTGTGGTTATGCTGGAAAACAACTCATAGAGAACCCGTGGGCCTGGGCCCCAATAATGTACTCTATAGTGGGAAATTACCAATATGTAGCCAAGTGGAAATATAAGGGTATTTAATAGGGAAAAGCCTTACTTACAGAGCAACCTAGCCAGCCGGTGTGGCAGTGGTCTGTCCAGCAATACCCAAAGTGAAACCAAAAGAGAAAATGCACTCACACTACGTCACCCTGACCACGCCCTCACAAGTGTGGTCAGGCACACCTGTAGCCAGCCCCTAAGTACCATGGCTACAGCTTCCCCTGCAATTTCCCTTTTAGTCTAGAAGAGGATTAATACTTAACAGTGTAAAATATCCAAAATTAATAATCATAAAAGTAAAATATAAGAAGATACAACAATCTGCTTATGTCATATCCTAACTATCTATTTTAACTAAACCCTAAAGTCATCTGAAAGAGGTGTCCAAGCCTGAACACCTCCTTCCAATCCCAACCATAAACAATAGGAAGCTATCCCTAACTAAGTATATGCACTATCCTAAGTGACAGCAATGGGGAAAAGGGGCATAGCATCCTCCAAGTTACTTCCTGCTGAAATTGGACGATGATAGTCATGTGGGATCCTATAGGAAGAAAATATTAGTGCAGTAAAAGTCTTGAATGGATTGTATCCAGTCCATGTTAGATGGGATTCTCTTGATAGAAGATCTCCCTTGAAATCCTCAACTTGATTGAAGTCAGTATCCGAAGCTTTGGCTGGAGTGTCAGTTGAAATGGAGCAAGTTGGATCGAGTGCATTTGAGGAGGTGTGGCCCATTTTGTTTCCAGGGTGTCCAGGGATTGCTGTCAGGCAGGTCTTCATTGGCTGTGTGGAACTCAAACATAAACAGTTAGCAGAGAAATGTTTGCTTTTGTATACACACATGCTAGGGAATGTAACCATGAGAGCATAACAATTATGAGAGGGTATACACCTTGAGAGAAAGATCCAAGAAAAGACAAATACCGTCCCCAAATTCTTCTTTTATTCTGTATTACATCAATTGGCTTCATGATACAATACATAAACATTAAAGTTTAGTTAAATAACATGCTTGGATTTTAGAGGAGAAAAGCCAAATCCATCTCTAAATCCAGCATTGGTTTAATTGAATAGGTACAAGGAAATGAAGAGAAATAGAGTTCTCTGAGTGACAGCTGTAAAGTTTACCATATGGCACATTCCTTTTGTTTGATGGTTATAGCTACCTTCTCTTCTTAAGTATAAACCCATGAAGTGTCCTATGCCTTCTGGAGATGAGTTTTCCTGTGAAGATAAAAGCAAAACACTTCCCTTTCCTTTGGGGGGTTTCTATTTAGTTTATAAGTTATACCTTAGTAGAATACCTGTCATTTGTTCTTGTCGAGATGTTTTTCCTTTTCCACTCAAATCTTGATCAACTTTTATGGTATCCAAAGTTTTTCTTGTGTAGAAACCAATGCAGAATCCCTACCCCAATGTAACATATGTCCTGGTTTACATTCAGAAGTTAGTACATCTTTGAAGTATACCGGCTGATTCAGTTCAGCAGTTTTCTCCATAGTCCAGTGTCTTTCTGCAGCTGTTTCTCCTTTTTCATTGGCATTAAGAAAGTTTACTGTTAATAAAGCATTGCTTAACCTATGTGTGGGGAGTTTAGTCTTCCAAGCTTGATTGTTGAGCATCTCCTTAAGTGTTCTATTAGATCTCTCAAGCACTGCTTGTCCTGTAAAATTGTGTGGTATACCAGTAACATGCTTTATGTTATAATATTTGAAAAATTGTTCCAATTTTGTAGAGACATATGCTGAAGCATTGTCAGTTTTTATTTGTGCAGGTATACCCATAACTGCCATCACCTCTAGCAGGTGTGTAATAACAGAATCAGCTTTTTCAGAGTTAAGAGCAGTAGCCCATTGGTACCCTGAGAATGTGTCTATAATATGATGCACATATTTCAAATTTCCAAACTCTGTAAAGTGAAAGACATCCATCTGCCAAACCTCATTTCCCTGAATGCCCTTAGAATTACAACCTGCTGGCAATGGAGTTTGATTATAAAAGGAACAAGTAGGACACTTTTTCACTATCTCCTTGGCTTGTTGTCAAGTGATAGAGAAGTCCTTTTTTAAACCTTTGCTATTTACATGATGTTTCTTATGAAATTCTGAGGCTTCTAGCATATTTCCAGTTAATAAATGATCAATCTCATCATTGCCTTGTGCTATTGGGCTTGGCAGACCCGTATGGGATCTGATACGTGTACTGTATATAGGATTACTTCTGTTTCTGATAGTTTCCTGTAATTGTAAAAAGAGAGAATTTAATTCTCTATTATCAGGAATGAATTCTACAGTTTCAATATGTAACATTACTCTCTCTGCATATTGGGAATTAGTAACTATATTAAGACGTTTTGTAAATTCCATAAGTAGCATGAGAATTGCATATAATTCTACCTTCTGTACAGATGTATATGGACTTTGAACTACTTTACTTACATCACCTGCTTTATAACCTGCCTTACATTATTTGTTGACATCAGTGTAGAAGGTAAGATCTCCAGAAATGGGAGTTTGTCTTACAATACGTGGAAGAATCTAGATTGTCTTTTTTATGAATTTAATTCTGTCAGTTTTGGGATAGTTGTTGCTAATTATTCCCAAATAGTTAGTAAGAGCTACTTGCCAATATTCATTATCCTTCCATAAGGAGGAAATTTCTTCATTGGTTAAAGGTACTATAATTTCAGCTGGATCTTTTCTAGTCAGCTGACGAAGTCTTCATTTTACCCTTTAAAATCAAATCAGAAATCTTTTTTATATATGTCCTTAACTTTTTATTCTGTTTATGTGGCAGAAATATCCATTCCAATATAGTGTCTTCCCTTTGCATCAGAATTCCAGAAGGGTATTTTCTGGATGACAAGATAATGAGAATACAGTCTAAATCAAGTTTTATCCGATCGACATGTGTATCCAATATTCTGTTTTCTATCCATTGTAACTCTTTTTCTGCCTCAGCAGATAATATTCTCAGACTATGTAGGTCCTTATCACCTTTAAGGGCCATTTTTAAATGCGTTAAGTCATGTCCTTCTACACCAATAATCGTCTGTAATTGAGAAATTTCCCCTAATAATTTCTGAAGAGAATTAAGAGTTTGATAATGATCTCTCCTAATTTGTACCTTTTGAGGTCTGATTATTTGTAAGTCTATCTTGTAACCTAAATAGTTAATAGAATCTCCTCTTTGTATCTTTTTGGGGCAATCTGTAATCCCTAACGAGGCAGAACTTCCTTCACCATTTCAAACATAGGTTCCAAAGTTTCCTTATTAGAATCTGATAAAAGAATGTCATCCATGTAATGATAAACAAGAGATTGTGAAAATTTCTTCCGAATTATTTTCAAAGTTTGCTGTACAAAGTGCTGATACAAAGTAGGGCTGTTTAGCATTCCTTGTTGCAAAACTCTCCACTGATATCTCCTAACTGGCTGTGAATTATTAAGAGTTGCTACAGTAAATGTAAATTTTTCTCTATCATTTTCCTGTAACGGTATTGTGAAGAAACAGTCTTTTAGATCAATGACTATGATAGGCCATCCTTTAGGTATTAAGGAAGGTAATGGCATTCCAGGTTGCAGAGAGCCCATTGGTTGAATTACCTTATTTATGGCACTCAGGTCTGTCAGCATTCTCCAGTTTCCTGACTTTATTTGATAACAAATACAGGAGAATTCCAAGGACTGGTAGATTCCTCTATATGTCCAGCATCTAGCTGTTCCTGTACTAACTTTTCTAAAGCCTCTAGCTTCTCAGAGGTCATAGGCCATTGTCCTACCCAAACTGGTTCATCTGTAAGCCATTTAAATGGGAGGTCCTTTGGCTCCTCTGAAGGTCTATCATTTGTACCTATTTTCTGTACAGCATGGATGGTTGGTAACCGTTTTCCATAGCATCTTACCAGATCTTTTCTACTATCTGAAGATTGTACATAATTTGTATCTGACAATGAGGGAATATTAATCTGAGTATTCCATTGCTGTAAGAGATCACGACCCCAGAGATCTATAGCTATATCTGCCACATACGGTTTCAGTATCCCTTTCTGTCCTTCCGATCCAATGCAGACCATTGAGTTAACACTCTGTTGAACTCTAGATAGAGTTCCAATTCCTAAAAATTGTACATTTGCTTCTCTGAGAGACCATTTTTGAAGACAAGACTTTTGAGTAATAATAGTTACATCTGCCCC
Organism: Cricetulus griseus; assembly: GCF_003668045.3. Lineage (NCBI taxonomy): Eukaryota > Metazoa > Chordata > Mammalia > Rodentia > Cricetidae > Cricetulus > Cricetulus griseus. The sequence goes on from NC_048596.1 coordinate 176,934,553, forward strand.
AGTGTCTACTAAGCCATCGAGAGCAGTATCATTTTTCAAAATAGGCAAAGAACTATCTATTGGTCCTGTGAGAGATTGTCTCCCACTGCTACTGTGAATGACCCGACCTTTCTCAATGTAGGGGGACTTCTTGAGGCCCCCCCTCTGGGTTTCCTGACCTTAAGGGGTTTCTTTGTATGTCCCTGCTCGATCTACATTCATTGGTCAAGTGTCTGCCCTTACCACATCTTCTACACAATCCAGAAGGCAGTGGCTTTCCATATGAGGCATTCTTAGAATTCATTTGTCTACAATTTCTCTTAGCATGTCCCATTTTACCACAGTTGAAACATCTAGGTTCCTGGTTCCTTCGTGGTCTCCAGGGGAAGGCTCTTCTCTTCCTTCCCAAGGTTCTGGTTCATAGTAGTAGTAACCTCTAGCCTCTTGGTACCTATGTTGACCTCTGTAAGGTGCTTCTCCTTGCCAAGCCCTTACATCCTCACCTCTAGAACTTTTAATTTCCTGTTGCCTTTTTAAACCGTTTGAAATGGCTTCTCCTACCCAAGCTCTAGTATCTTGTACATTATAATCAATGCTGGCTGCATACAAAACCCATTCTTCTAGCGGAGCTGATCTGATCTTTAAAGGCAAAAGTTTTCTTTTGCATATTGGGTTTGCATTTTTATAAGCTATTGTATATATAATTGATTGTCTTCTTTCTGGATCTGTTACCTGTAATTCTACTGCCCTAGTTAACCTTTGTAAGAAGTCCTGGAACTGTTCTGTAGGTCCCTGTTCTATTCTGGTATAAGCTTCTAGGCATTCTCCTGTCTCATGAACCTTATCCCAGGCATTTAATGCTGCTTTACTGCATAGAGACAGTATATCATCATCATATTCAGCCTGAAACTGTGGGTCAGAATAAATACCCTGACCAAGAATCTTATCTAGGGGGGCTTCAATACCCTGACACTCAAGGAGCTTTGCCTCTTTCCTAATTAATGCCTTCCACTGCATTTGGCATGAATTCTCAAGTACAGCTGCTACCAATTGTTCCCAATCTGTTGGTGTCATCTTGTTAAAGGTTGCCCATGAATGTAATAGCTGTTTTGCATATGGGCTATGGAGACCATATGAGACAACTGATTCTTTAATATTCTTAAGATCCTTCAGCTGTATAGGTTGCCATTCATAAGCTATCCATCCATGAGGGTGTTCTTAGAAGCTGGTTTTTCTACCATGGTAGCTGGGTACACTAATGGTTTATGAATAACAACCTTAGAAGAATAGTAATGATACCTGGGTGGAGTAGGTGCCTGGGATTGGAGTGATTCTGCTTCTGAGGCATCCCAATGATCTTTAAGCCTAGCAATGATATCCTTTTGAAAAGTTTCAATCTCCTTAATCATAAAAGATTCCAAGCACGTTAGTGAAGCTGTAAATTGCTCTATCTGTTCATCTACATGTTTTTCTAGGTCTTTAATACGATCATCCTTAGGCAGCATCTGGATGGCATGGAAACTGCCTTCTATGTATTGGAGTCTAGATTTGAGGTCATGATTTGCGATTTTGAGTCCTCAGCAATCGACTGCATGGACCTATGTAATCTGTCATCTCTGTACTGTAAATTATCTTCCAAACATTTAAATCTAGACTCAAATTTGTGATCTGCTACCTTGGATGCTTCAATAACTGATTAAATGGCATTGTCCAATTCTTTAACCCTATCCTGGGTATTTTGTACCGTTGCATCTAGTTTTTGGGTAACATTGCCTATCTGAGTTTCTAGATGGCTACAGATATTCTTTAGCTGGTCATAGTCTTCTGACAGCCTAGCCTCTAAGGCCACAGACATGGAGGATCTCTCTGTGTTTATCTTATCATAAATACACTGCTTCTCATCAGACAGCTCTGTCTTTAGCATATTCGACACAGAGTCAAGCTTATCATCCAATTTCTGTTCCACTTGCTGCACAATTGTTGTCTGACCTAATCGGTTCTCCAAAACCTCATTGTGTAAAGCTGTTATTTTCTGTAAGTAGGTGGTGAGGTTTTCCCTATCCCTATTCCTGAGTCCTCTGGCTAGTAATACTGTCTGTACCAGCAAGCTAACTGCCATTATGGCATATAGGCCAGTAATTGGCAAATTAACATCCTCCTTAAACAGTGAATTCACGTAATAATCAAAAATATTACCAATTTTAGCAAATGATAAATATTCTGCCGTATTTTTACTTGATTTCTACTCCAGATTCAGTAAATATATTTGACCAGCAGGTAGCACAGGTGTTCAGTTAGTCCGCGGCTTTTGGCAGCAGTCGGTCAGCAGGGGAGAGATGTCACAAAAGCTCCTGAGCTTATTTTAGAGAGTATGCGACCTTTTGGCCGCAACCACTGAAACAGATGTGGCTTTACCATAGCAGGGGCCAGTAGAAGCCTCTGCTGAAAGCTGAGGCCTACATGACTCTAGGCAGCTAGAAACTGTTTCCAAGCTGGGTGGATGGTTCTGAGCAGCTCAGATGCAGCGGGTCGGCTGCTAGCCGGGAGCACCTGTGAAGAGAGGTAGAACCCACAGCATGTCCCAAATGGGGTGTATATTTCCAATATCCCACTTCTGACACCAGATATAGTGGGAAATTACCAATACAGAGCCAAGTGGAAATATAAGGGTATTTAATAGGGAAAAGCCTTACTTACAGAGAAACCTAGCCAGCCGGCATGGCAGCGGTCTGTCCAGAAAGTACCAAAGTGAAACCGAAAGAGAAATCTCAGTCACACTACATCACCCTGACCACGCCCTCGCAAGTGTGGTCAGGCACACCTGTAGCCAGCCCCTAAGTAGGCGTGGCTATAGCTTCCCCTACAGTACTCTTTCTGGTTTTGATAACTTTAGGTACTTTCCCAGGTGGCAACTGAGCCAGGTAGCAGCCCATGTTCTCTCCTTTCAGCAGAGATGAATATTGGCCTATCACACTTGCAATATTAATTAACTGGTAGGATTAAGTGACAAGATATTTTAGGGAAGATCCCTTCATATCTAGGTGAAGCATGAATGCTATGGCTAATTAGTAATGCCTCTTATTTGTGAAATGAGATAGTAAGAGATACATACTTTCTCCATCCCAAATGACATACTTTATATCTCTTTCTAGAGACAAATACTCAAAGATTTTTATTTGGCTAAATTATATGTTATTAAGTTTTCCGTTTTCTCTTCTATATGTTTATAGGTTAATAAAGCACTGATTAAATGAGCTAATTATTTAGACTAAGAAAAAAATCATATATTTCACTCTAAGCTAAAACTCAATATTTATAACCTGGTATTTCCTACCTAGAATATAAGTACAGGAAAATATGGAGTGGTTTATCTTAGACAGCTTCGGTTTTCTTGTCTGTCAATCAAAGCATTGCGATTTTAATAAATGATGCTGACAAAGCAATGGATATTATGTCACTAGAAGACTTAAAGAAGAGGTAATTTTACTCATAAAATGAACTTACTAGATAAATATTGTGTGTTTGGTATATTTAATATGTATAATGTTCCTTTAAACTATGGTTAAACTGTAGGATGCCTTAATGTGTTTTGTGAGGGAGATTATTTGAATTTTATTGGGTTTCTAGGCAATTAATTGCAGGGTAAGTTACTAGTGCTAAGTGTTTATTTTTAAGAGTAATTCTTAAAATTCTTACAATTTTACTATTTCTTTTGCTTGACATATAAAAGCAAGAACCAATCGACTTTTTCTTCATGTAACATACACATGTCATTATATGTGAGAATACAGCTTTGTTCACAGTTGTGGAGGGCTAATGTTGATGTGTGTGTGTATTTTTCTCCATTACTAACCAAGTAAGGAGATAAATACACACACACACACACACACACACACACACACACACACACGCACACGCACACACACATAGATAGGTACACAGACTTACAAATACATGGGCATGCATACAGATACATACAACTCAGTTTTGTATTTTTCTACATGAATATGATCTATGATTTATGTCTCTGAAGAAATTAAATAAAGTCTAGTCCAGACTTATATATTGTTCAACTGAGGGATGACACATGTGTTTTCTATTCTTGAAAATCTGACCACCCAATACTGCTTCAGCCAAACGTTATAGCTCAATAAATTACAATTATATGTTATGAGAAGCCCATAACCTTTCATTCTGTGTCTGTTAACATTTGCTCTTGGAAGTCTGACAAACTTATAGAAGTTAGAGAATTCACAGACTGCTCTGTGTGGGAAACAACAGATAGATGCTGTGGTTCAGAGCTCAGCCTGAGGCTGTCCTTCCACTGTTATAACTCAGGGGTAGACATGCTAGCAAGGAAGCCATCATAGAAATAGTCCCACCTGTCCTGGAAAACCAGATCCCTAGTAACTTAGTCATTGGCAGCAAATGAGACTTTTGAAGCAGAGACTTACAGGCATATGGCCAAAACTCTAACTACAGAATGAGTGAGCATAATGACATTCTTATTTAAATAAATAAAATTTTCAAGTCATTTATTCAGATAACAGCATCCTGTTTTCATTTTTTACTTGGATGTTTAATTTCCAATTCAGTACATGTGTAGGTTTTTTCTCCTCATAGTAATGTCTTCCTTCAGATATGCAATCAACTACTTGTTATATTACCCCTTCCCCAAATGACATCAATGTACAGATCTGGCAGCAAATATGGCCAAATAAGTACAATGCCTTCAAAGATAATGCTTTCTGATTTGTAATTAATATCCTTGGTGAAGGACTAGCCGGAAGAGATTATTAGAATATCCACTCACAAAGACAAACATGAAAATTCCACATCAATACAAATTAAGTGATAGAGAGAAGTAGCAAGAGTCCTCCATGGTCCAATCTAAAATTAAGACTTACAACTGAGTATCTGAAAATGCTATGCCCTGTGTAAACTCAAAGCAGAGAAACAGTGACTCTCAAACACAGAATCATTCATCAGGTGGGTGAGTTGAGGAAATATATCTTCCTGTTTCCTTCTGTGAACATGGTTTTGTGCCTGAGCTTATAGGGATCAACAAAGCATTGTTGCATACAACATAGTAGTAAGTTTATTCTACAGAATGTCTCATGTTTCATACATAAGTTGAAACGCAGGTGATACTATTTTATCCATTAGTTTTCTGATTTGATTCATTTAGCACATAAGCCTTTGCACCTCTTTCAATTGTAGCTTTCATTTCTTACTTCCTTTAATGTGTCATTTTCTGGGCACATTCTGAGAGGCCATAGTGACAATGATGTATTTCATCCTTAGAGGAAATTGCATATCTCAGCACAGGGAAATAAAGGATTTATGAATCATTTTTCCTGGTGGTCTATTATAATGATATCAGTAACTGTCAATATTCCATTAGCATCTGAACACCCAAATTAAGGCAATAATTACCTGTCACTCTCTCACTAACATTGCATGCAGCTAGAGTCTTTATCTGGTCCATTTCTATCTGGTCAATACAGAGAAAATATGAAATCAGAGAGAGAATAAGCAGCATATTTACTGCTTATTATTAAGATGTTAACACATTAAACACATGGCAAAAATGTTTAAATTAAAATTTTTTTTGGAAGACAGCTGCACCATCAGCACCACATAAGGAGAAAATCCGTAAGACCAAATTAGGCCCCCTGAAGTGGGTGTCAGTTGAGAGTCTTGGACAGTGTATGGGGCCACTGGCAGTGGAACCAGTATTAATTTCTAGTGCATGAACAGGCTTTTTGGAACCCATTCCCTGAGGAGGGATATTGTCTTAGCCTACTATGGGGAGGGTCTGGGTCCTGCCCAAAATGATGTGCCAGACGTTTATGATCCCCATGGGAGGAATCACCCTTTCTGAGGTGTGGATGAGGTGATGGGATGGTGAGATCATTGTGGGAGTGTGAGGGAGGGAGAAGGAACTGGGATTGGTATGCAAAATAATATTGATTTTAATTTAAATAAAAATTAATTTTAAAAGAACAGAAAAGCCTGACTATCTGTGTCACTCAGATATCTCCAAAGAAAATATGAATGATGACAACACTCACCAGTCAACTTATACATATACAAGGTACATATTTTAGTAGAATACTACTGAATTAGAAATCTCAGTGTAACCATATTTTCCACTAAACTGATAGTTCTTCCAGGTTTGATTTGCTGTATATTACAAATTATCAAAGACCCAAGAGAAATTCTGAAAAAAAAATCAGGTTAGGTTAAGGATTTCATAAAATGGGGGAAATGTTATATTGGGAGCCAATCAGTTATAGAGACAGACTGTGAGTGTGAGAGTCATGTGAATGTGAGGATTTGCACAAGTTCTGCACCACTGGTGGTCAATCTCTACATCTATAATTTGAGTCTAGTTTTCTAGTTTTCAGCAAATACACCTGACTCCATTCACTAATCTAGAATTCCATACTCTGAGAGAAACAGAAGGATTCTCCTTTAACAAGTTTTATTTTATGATAACATTCTAATATGTTCTGGTGCTAACAGTATGAAGTGTTTCTCTTTGTTATTCTTTGCATATATGATGACCTATATTATTTATGTGCTACTTTGGAAAATTAATAGCAGTCTAGAAAGCACACAAACACACATATACTCACTCAAATATATATATACACACACATATATATATATATATGTACATATATATTATATCTCATATGCACATATATGTGTGTGTGTGTGTGTGTGTGTGTGTGTTATTTGAGCTTGGGCATGACCCTAATTACATTAAAAAAAATGTCATTAGCTATGAATTCCTTCAAAATTAATTGAGATTATATTTTACTGGGGGAGACTTTCTGAAAATCTTGGCTACAAACTAAAACTAACAAAAAAACCCCAACAAAAAAGGTGATATATACACTGATCCTTTGACATGGGAACTATTCTGAGACTTGCTTAGAGCTGATAAATATTGTTGGCTACAAATTTATTATTACATTTCATCCTTTCATATGGCATGAATAGAGATTTATATGAAGAGTTTGGTTATACACTCCAAATAAACTTATAAAGTTAACAGATGCCTATTACTGCTCAAACATAAAACAAACATCATCTTTAACTGACTTGTGCACTGCACATTCAACACTTGTGTTAATGCAAATATATATGTTTAATATGAAAGTTTGTGTGTTTTCTAAGCAAGGGTACCAGACACCAATAAAAATGGGTGGCCCAGGTAATCCAAACTCTCAGAATGTCCCTGTTTCATCTTCCTCAGCGTTCTGCATCCAAAACTGTTCAAGGCTACTGGCTGAGATGGTTCAGCCTCATAGACTATTCTAGCCAGGATTACAGATAAGCTCTGTACTTTTCCATTGCACAAAGATTGGACAACTAATTTTATGGCTAGTTTTCCCAGAACTTGAAAATTATCTCAATTTTCTCAAGTTTTGTAAGGATAATGTTACCCAAAGACAACAGGAAGCAATTTAGAAAAAATGACACTGACATTCTCAAGAGGTAGAGCAGGAGGATTTTGGTTGATTTCTGGGTTGTGGATGCTTGTCATAATTTAGAGGGGTTGATTAAAAATTGTTACTGTTCAAGGTCAGGGAGAAAGGTAAACAAAGATTAGATTCAGGGATCACTTTCTGAAGGGAAATAGGGGGATATAGTAGAGAAATGATGGGATAAAGGGGTGGATTTTTGAGTCTAATTTGAGTAACCACTAGTCTCAAATATTTTACATTGGTATGGAGTTTTGTATACAGATACAAATTTATTATTATTTTTATTATGCTCTGTATATGTTTTGATACTTGCTTAAGGCATTGTACCTATGTATCTCATTTGAAAATGTAATGTAAAGTTTTAGTCCTTGAAAACTATTAGGAAAATAAAGAAATACTAGTTAATAGTCATATATAACAATCAAACTTACAGTCATGTTAGGTATGTCCTCGAGGTCATACAGAGCTTTATTTTAGAAAGGTGGTCTTCAAACACTTCAAAGACCTACAGGGTATGACATTTAGTGTTTTTTAAGAACATAAAGCTTTTCATGACTGTAAGGATAAAGTCATGTCTGCTCCCAGCAACATCAATTTTCTTCAAAAAAGTGTGATGGACACATTGAAGACTCAGACTGGAAGAAAGCTTGAGTCACCAGACAGATGCAGAGGAAAGAGGACATGTAGGAGGAGAGATAAAAACCATGAGCTGTGTGGCAGCATGTTGATTAATAGAAATGGGTTAATTTAACTTATAAGAGCTAGTTACAAACAAACCTAATCTAAGTATGAGCTTTCATAATTAATAAGAAGTCATTGTGCTTGTTTGGGAGCTGATAGCTAGGACAGAGAAAAACTGACTACACATAGGATTTTTTTTAAAACTTATACAGGATTACAACACATTTAGATAATATCTACCCCACACTACAATTCCACCTCCTCCCAAGTCCCTTAACATCCTCCTATTAAATTCATGTTCCTCCATTTCTATAATCATTATTTTTATCATATCTACACATAAACACATACTTAAATATGTATTAAAGTGACTGAGTTCCATTTTGCCACCTGTAACACAAGGGTATAGTGTTTATCACTGGGTCATAACAATCTATCAGAGACCTCACCCTGAAGGAAACAGGCTCTGACTCAGCAGACAATGATACCTCCACCTGCAGGGATGATCCCTTATACATTCTGGAATGATGACTGGTATATTCTGTTGTATAGCTTTTGAATGTTCATGAGGGCAACATAATTTTTTGTCCCGAAAAACCTGTCTCATCGCTATTTTCTTGGTACTCTATACAATCTTTTGGAACTTTATTGGCCCAGTTTGTTTGTTTGTATTTAGTATCAGAGCAACTTTTGTGTAAAGTTTCATTATGCTGAATAGTTTTATGTTAACTTCACACAAGCTAAAATCATTTGAGAGGAGGGAACCTCAATCAAGAAAACACCTTCTTAAGTTTGGGTTGTAGGCAAACAGGGTGGGCATTTTCTTATTTAGGGTGTTGGATGTGATAGGGCCCAGGTCATTTTGCGGGGTACCACCCTGGGCAGGTGGTCTTGGATTCAATCAAAAAGTAGGATAACCAAGCCATAGAAAGAAATCCAGTAAGCAGCACCCTTCCATAGTCTTTATATCAGCTCCTACCTCAAGGTTCCTGCCCTGTTTGAGTTTCTGTCTTAATTTCCTTTATTTGTCAACGAAATAAACCTTTTCCTCCCAAACTTGCTTTTGGCCATGGTGTTTCATCACAGCAATAGAAACCCAAACTAAGGCATTAGTGCTTCATTTATTTATAGAAGAATTCTCAATAGCTCTATTTAAATATTTGGTACTACAAATCTCAGCACTGGAATTTCATGGTTAGCCTAATTATTTACATATAATACATAAATATTTATATAATGTACAAATCCACTTATTTATCCTCACTTCCATACATACATAGATTTTGAAAATATTATACAATGACACTAAAAGGTGAAAGCAGCAACATGAAACAAAACTCCCTTGAGGTTGGGGATGAATAATATGAGAAATTTATCACAGTAGCTAATAATGTATGCAAATGCTAGATAAAGAAATGGTGTCTCTCCTTACAGACCTCATGATCTTATATGGGAAGAAGGTGATTTTAAAATGAAGTAAAGCAGTAGGCTTTGGAAAGTACCAACACGATAATACAGAAAATAAGATTAGAAGAATATGAACTATTCTAGGATTCCTCTAGAATTATAAGAACAGCTGAATTATGACCACCTACACATACAGAGAAAGAGAGAGAGAGACAGAGAAACAGAGAGACAGAGAGACAGAGATTCTTTTCATATATACTATGCTAAAATATAACTTGCCCAGGGTAAGTAAATTTGCAAAGAGTATACTGTAGAATCCAAATTATATTGACTCCAAAACTATCACTTTTCTTTTAAAATGGTCCCTTGAGCCGGGCATTGGTGGAATATGCCTTTAATCCCAGCATTTGAGAAGCAGAGGAGGCGGATCTCTGTGATTTCAAGGCCAGCCTGGTCTCCAGAGTGAGGGCCAGGATAGGCTCCAAAACTACACAGAGAATCCCCCCCCCAAAAAAAACAAAATGGTCCCTTGAGGACTGAGAAGCCATATTTCTGATGTCAGAGTTTTAGTATCAGTTTCATTAATACACATTTTAGGGACATTTCTGCACCCAAAATAAAGCACTACAATTAAGTCTTCAACATAAGCAATAGTGTCTGCCCCATATTGTCATGCTTCAGTCTTGAAGGATTAATGCTGTTGAGCAATCTTTGTACACTGTAAATGTGTATTGTTCTTATTGTTAAGAAAAAATTGATTGGCTGGTAGCTGGGCAGGAAGAGATTGGATGAGGCACCCTGACACAGGGAAAATGCTGGGAAGAAGAAGAGCAGAGGCAGAGTAGTTGTCAGACAGAAACAGAGGGAGGAGATGACTGTGTCATGTTAATAAAGGTGCTACCACATTGCCAAGCAGAAATAAGGAATATGGGTAAACTTAAAATGTAAGAGCTGGTTAGTAATAAGCCAGAGATATTGGCCGAACATTTATAATTAATATTAAGCCTCTGTTGGTGATTTGGGAACTGGCTTCCAGGAAGGGAAAACTCTGCCTACAAATTATTCATTTTCTATACATAATATTCTAATTTTTCTAGCACCATATACTGTGACTAAGAAAGAATGGCATTCCATGTTCTTTATGTACCTTCTTCTCTCTCTTTATTCGACCTCCAAATTTGCTCAACTTTCTTATAGCTGACTTCAACATTAAAATTTATCTGGTACATTGAGCATAACAAATTGATAATTTGGATGTATGAGGCTTTATTTGGATTCTATACTGTGCCTTCTTATAAAAGTTGAGGAAAACAGTATGTTTAACATGTTTTATCTAATTCCAGAATAACAAATAAGCATTTTCTGTAGTCAGCAGTCCAGCTTGTATTCACTGTAATTATTACGAAGGATAATTTCACTCTTCAATTATTTTCTTTCCATTTTGTTTTACTCTTTTATATCTTGTGAGACTTAAATTCAATAAGTGTTAATCTACCAACATAGATAAACTCTTCCCTTTGGGCTTCTCTAAGAAAACCACTCCAGATTATAAAATAATAACTATAATATCTGTAAAAGGAACATAGTAATAAAATGATGTTTTCATTAGAGGATATAATAAATATTACTGAAAGGGAAATAATGAGAAAACTGAATAAAGGAAAGAGCTCTTTGATGTCTGAATGAATGGAGAGCTCTTGTCAGTGTGAAGTAGTGAAAAAGTTACTGCTCCTGAATCAAAACTCATTTTTCATTTATATATGCACCCTATCAGGCCACCCTATCCATGTCCCTGCACCAAGGGTGAGCCATTGGTGATGTGAACTCCCTTGTGTAAATGTACTAAATACCTTTTTGAATGCCACCACTTACTCTTGCTTTGTGTTTGTGCAGCCTCACCCCGTGGTTCTGTTCATTTGTTTTCAGACATGTGGGTCTGCTGCATGTGAACTACATTACTATACTTGACTAAAACGAGTAATCAGCATTTTGAGAAGCCCATTTTTTTTGCTCCTAAAATGAGTTTATTATGGGTTTATTTTTCATTGCCTATCAAACAGATGTTGCCTGCTCTCAGAGGGATTTTGTGTACTTCCCAGTCACTCTGGCTGGGTGGATTGCCAGATGCTCCAGCTCTCTGCAGAGCTGCACATGAATGCCAGAGAGGTAAGTGGATCTGCCTCAGCGATAGGAAGGGAAATCAAAGTGTGCTGAGAACGATGGGACATGGGATAGCTGTGGCTTCAAAATGGAAAACTGCAAACAAGTACAGAACAGATGCAGACAAGTTCCTACTGCTGTGGAAGCAGCTTGCTGCTGAGAAAAGAGCATCAGACTTGGAATGAAACCGAACTGCTGAAATCCCAAACCTGCTGCTTACAGCCTCTGTCAATGGAAACCTTTGCTTCAACTCTTAACTCCAGATTTTTACGCTTGTAGAATAATGTTGCTATATAGACTAAATATGCCCTGAAATGCAGGAGATGTTCAGTATATATTGGCTAATCACTTTTTTCTTAACTGTTGTTAAGATGGATGAATAGATCAAGAGTATTTTTAATCACCTTTTAGTCACAAATATATTTCACCCAAATTTATTTTCTAGTTATTTATGTATGTATGTATTTGTCTTCCTTTATCTAGGTGCCCATGTATCTAAATTATTACCTTGCTACTTAAAATGGCTAAAATTTATGGATGCATAATGAGTAAGAAATTTAGCTATCTACCCCCAAACATATATGTGAAATCACATATATATGTGAATATACACTTATATAATATTTATTATATATTTACATATATACATACACATATATTTATTCACAGTCACTGTTTTCATACTCATACAAACTGTGGTGGTTTGAACAAAAATGACCCCAACAGGCTCATATGGAGTGGCATCATTAAGAGGTGTGGTTTTGTTGGAGAATGTATATCACTAAGTGGGTAGACATTGACGTTGCAAATGCTCAAGACAAGTCTTGTGTGACTTTTACTTTTTGCTGCCTGTGGATGAGGATGTAGAAGTCTCAATGCTGTAACCAGCAACCTGTCTGATTGTTTTCCTTTATAAGAGTGGCCATAGTCATGGTATCCACAGGAAAAAAAACTGTATCTAAGACACATACATATCTTATTACACTTATCTGGATATTAGAAAAAGTAATTACAAGAACTGGTTTACTGATTCTTAAGTGTATTTTTTCCATTTTATTTTATACAGCTATGGTTTTTAACAGTTCTAAATGTCTTTTAATTGGTAAATGTCTTAAACATTTCCCAAAGTGAAACACTAATAAATAAAAGAACCAGAGACAGATATTGGGGTTCAAGATGAAGATCAGAAAAGCAAATCCCCTGGCTACTATCTCTCACTTCTAACTCAGGCTGAAAGGGCTGATCTACACATGAGCTCTTTGCCAAGTTTCAAACTCCTGCCTCTCCTCAGTGTGGCTGGTGAATGAATGCCTCCTAATGAATCTGTTTGTGTCTTAAATACTTCTCATGGGTCCTAGAATTAAAGGTGTGAGCTCTGGTACTCTATTATACTGATTTAGTCTTGTGTAAACCTGGGTGGTCTTGAACACAGAGAGATCCATCCTTCTTTGTCTCCTAAGTCCTGGGATTAAAGATGTGTGCCTGGCTTCTACAGCTTGTGGTGTGGGTGACTTTGCTTTCTGAATCTTCAGGCAAGCTTTAATAAGTAATAAATAGTGTATCACTATAGTAGCTGTGTTGGAATACTGGTCTCCAGCCAGGTTATTAACCATTAAGTGTGTAGACATATGAAATGTAGTTGGATTATTAGTTGTGTTCCCTCAAAAAGGACACTAAATTCTCTTCTCCAATGTCCCTCTTTGCATCCTGTCTGCCATAGGCAAGTAAGTTTCCTCACTTGCATATACCCTGCTATGATAGACAGGCTAACTGCAGTGTCAAAGATGACAAGGACAAGCAGCCACAGAATGGGAATGAAACATTTGGAAGTTGAGCAGAGATAAAACTTTTAGCCTAGTCGATTATGTTTGGATTTTGTTATAGTGACAGAAAACTCACATATTCATCAAGACCTGAAATTTTTCTGGATATAGTAATTATTAGGATGACTGAAGCTTTTAAATACTTCCCTTAGATTATTTTATAAGATTTTGGTTTCATGGACTCATTGGTATATGGTCTTACTTTCTTTCTGGATTGCCTATTGTGCAGTACATTATTTGACAGTGAGTTCTAAAATTTACACTCTTAAACATAGTACAATAAACTTTTTTGGTGACACATGCATCTGATAAGCTGATAAAGAATGATCCATTCTGACCAAGAGTCACAACATGAGTGTATCTCAAAAACAGGGATACTACACATGTTCAAGCAAAACAATGTTTCTCTGTGTGTGTATGTGTGTGTCTTTCTCTCTCCCATCCAAACACAACACATACACACACACACACACACATACACACGCACACACACACACACACACACACACACACACACACACACACACACACACACACGACAACACTGTATTAGTGGGTTCATCTTTAAACTCTAAATTTGTTCTTATGGCACATAGTGTCTGTGGCCATCTCTGTAATTCTTTTTGGCCCCAATTGTAGAGCTGTGAATGGGGAATATAGATTATGCATCATAAGATTTTTGATGCTAATTGAGCTAGTGAATATAAATATAAATGCCACACTTCCCATGCAGTTGATCCTCTTCTTATTTATATATAATCTGTACTGACTATTCTGAATTCACCCAGCATTCATGGACATGAACATGAATAAATTATTTTGCAAATATAGCAAGAATATTTTCTTCATATGATAATTACATAGTTCTCAGTTGTAACTATTCCTCCTTCTCTCTCTCTCTCTCCCTGCTTTCTACCTTTGTTATTGACTTTCCTGTGTGTACATTTGGAGATATCTGTGTTACAGCTTTAGTTCACAAATTTAATACTATGCTGACTGCATTACAATGTTCACTTCATGTTGAAAATAGACTAATAATAATCAAATAATTGTGTATGCTGATATTCTTTATTTGGCTTAGATTACATATGCATGTTTATTGTAAAATTAGGAGAACTATATACACAAATCAATGAAGAAAACTAAAAGTCAATGATCTAGCTATCAACTTACATTGATAGGATATTCTGAAACCAAGTGTGTTGACTTAACTGACCAACTACAAAATGTTACTTGGTCAAACATGATCTCTCACACTAAAATTCATGATTTTCTTATGTAAAATGCTTCAAAGGACAGAAAGGCTTTAGAGTTTTTTCTCCTTATCAAAGTATACTACTTTTTATTTATTTTGAATATTATTATGCTCAAAGCTCAAAATAAATAAAAAGTAGTCAGAATTTTATTGCCATTTTAGATATTTTGAAATTACTTTGTGGACTTGATTATGTACAATTCTGTTTTCACTATTTTTCTGATTTTAATTCAGAGTCACTATAGAATCCATACTATGACACAGGTAACATAAAGAAGACCTTAAAACTCACACTTTAGATTTCATTGAAATGGTTTTCCTTACAATATTTGCTTGAGGTACAAATATAGATACATACATACATACATACATACATACATACATACATACATGGTCCTCCCATGCATTTTGATACAATTAATAATCTCATATGTTTTAAGTTTTATTATGGGAGATATTAGAGTGTGTCTGCATGCCACCCTCAATCATATTTCCTCTTCTCAGAGTTGCTAATGACTACAACTTCTTCATACATACTATGAGGTTGTAAAAACTACTGTTCCTTGAGAAATTTAAGTGTGCCAGATATACAGGTCTCATGCTATTTCATGAATTTTTTCCTCATTTATTAGCAATATTTTCTTACCAGCCAGGTTTTCTGACTTAGAGACAGGCAAAGGCTCCCTGCCTCCTAAGGTCCTGGGCTCATTAGAACCTTAGGCATTATCAGGACTGTCACTCTGGCAATAAATGTCAACATCCCTAACAGTATGGACCTCAGAAGCATCTCCTGAGAGCAGAATTAAGATGCTATACACAACAAAACAATGAGGATCTCCATCTTTCTTTAGGTTAACATGACTTTTTGTGCATATCATTGAGTCTTAAGACATACCAAAGAAAAAATAGAATGAAAAATTGTTCAGGTTCTACTCTAATGTGGGACCTACACTAAAATGCAAAAGGATTCCATGTGCCTTAGCTCCTACAGCTTTGGTCAATTTATTGTAATGGAATTAAATAGTACTCCATATAATTCCAAATTATGTCATTATTTTTATAGTCAGCTCTATGCTTAACCGGCATAAATCATTCTGAAGATTTATATATCTGAGATTACACCCAGAAATGCCCTCTGAGTTAGGATTTGTTATTGTAAATTTTCCTCTAAATATAAGACACAAAAGCAATAGAAGTATGATGTAATTTGAAGATATAATTTGAACACAGTCATTATCTTCTGAGTTTGAACTTGGTAAATCCTGAGAATAATAAGCTATGCATTTCTTACAGTAACTACTATATGACATTTGTTTAAATAACCTCATTATTATATTAAATGTGGACTCATCTTTCTAATTGTTCATCTTTAGTTTCTTTATTTTTAATTTGTGCAAGAGGAATAAAGACTAAATCAGATCATGTAGGTAAAATACTGAGTATATTTGAAACATATAGAAATGTTTGGTAAATAACTGGCATTAATATTGCTGATGGGTTTATCATAAATATCATGGTCTGATAGCTTGAAGGTGGTAAATTACTGAGTAATAGAGCTGACTTGATTAGGAGAGATTTCACTACCATTAAACTGCATTCACGATCTTTATCAGAGAAGCAGAATGTTCTCAGACAACACAATGGAGGCTAAGGTTTAAGAATCTTTTCTACCACTCCATGGTAGAGGTTGCTGGACACTGTGGGTGTTTCACAGTTTGTCGTCTTTGGATTTCTAGCATGTGAGGACCCAGGAGGCCACATGGAAGCCTAAGCCACTATCCCTGGGTCGCCAATATGGCCAGCCAGGCCCCTCAAATAAGGGCTGCTCAGAGACATGCTCCTGCAGCGCAGCCTGTGTGCAGCGGTAGCTGCACCATCTGCAGTTGGCTCACCTGCCGCTGCACCCAGGCAACCAGGCCTGATGGCCCAGATGGCAACCACTCCAGCTGATGTGACTGTAGGCTCTGCCATGGGTCACATTCTGGGTCATGCCATCACTGGGGGCTTCAGTGGAGATGGTAATGCTGAGCCTGCAAAGCCTGACATTACTTACCAGGAGCCCCAGGGAACCCAGCAGCTAGACCAGAAGTCTTGTGGGCCATGCTCTCTTGAAATCAAACAGTTTCTGGGGTGTGCCCAGAACCAGAGTAATATCAAGCTCTGTGAGGGCTTCAGTGAGGTGTTGTGGCAGTGCAGAATTGCAAATGGTTTAATCTCATCAAGAAGTTCAAACTGAAGAAACTGAAATGACTCTGCATATGTGAGAGTGCATGTGTCGACCCTGAATAAGAAAACCTTATTTCTAATAGCTCTATTGTTTCAGAATAGCCAAAAATGAGTCCTGACTATATAAATATTCATTCAAGCTTGTAGTGTTGGGGACTGGGCAAGTGATGGCTTCCTGGAACCAACTGTATTGTTTTTTGTGATTTAATAAAAATCAAATTGCTTGGTTCTGAAAAAAAAACTGAAGAATCCTTTCTAACATGGTGGATAAAATTGAAATAAGTTGAAGAATATAAACAGACAAAATCTTTGCAGACTTTTATATGTTGGCTTTGAATGGAAATACTACAACAAAAGAAAGTCATGTCTACAGAGCATCAGTCAATGCTTTGAGACCAACATTTTCTTAACAATCAGGTACATATGCAAATGATTGCCCAGAGTACTGTAAAGATGATGTGGTATATGGCTAAAATGGAGAATCTTGTCTCCTCTAGGTATACAAAAATATAAAATGTTCCTAAATAGTAAAAATCACACCATCTGAGACAATACAGATTTTGATCATTACCATCTCCTCACTGCCACATTAAGCAAAAGCAGCAACATCTGTTCTCCATGTAGGTAGCAAGCAATTCTCAGGTTGGGCAATTGACTCCCCACAAGCTGAGCAATTCAGTTGCCTGGTATCTCCTTAGAAGCATCTTTGTTCAAATCTGTTTGATGTGTCGAAATAACTTTCCTTATATTACATTCGCAACAGGTGAGATTTCCTGTATCTTAATCTGGGTTAATACATGTATAGTGTTGTCTTTAAATCAGATCACTGTTTCATTAGTTAAAAGAGAACACTCTTCATTGAATGTTTCTGTTCAACTGAATTTGACCTACTGTATATAATAGCATCATTGAGTGTTTTATGTCACAATGTATAATCTTACTACATGTGTCTGCAAATGAGTACAGTGCCTACAGCTTTGTACCTTTAGACATGCAATGTTTCTGGGTTAAAAAAATTTCTTTATAGACATGAAGGGCTAATTAGCCTGCTCAGGTAGTGCATGTGATTTGACACTGCTCTTGTCAACTTACTCTGTTTTCAAACCAGCTGCAGTTACAGAAATCATTTTAAGAGCTACTGTATCCTTTTGTCAGTACATTATCAGATTTTTGTTCAAAAGGAATTCAAATGAAGTCATCTTCATAAAAAAGCCATATATTAGGACTTGTACCCCTCTCAGAATAGGTGAGTTCTCTCCTGTATTTTATATTTTATTTTTCCTATATTTCTTGGAATCCCCATTAACTCTAGCTTCAAGTCTTAGAAGGACAGATGTATTCTAAATCTATTATTGATGCAATTGGACCTGTTTGTATAGGAGGAAGTTCTTTCTAAAAGAAAGTAGTTTGTATTTTAAATAGTTAATCTTGAAATTTGTAGGACTTGACAGTAACAGATACTGTAAGTTCACTATGTAGAGGTTTGCTGTTCTCTCCTATTTCAGTCTCCCTCCTACAAGATATATAATTCCTAAATCAAATTTGGTGAAATAGTACCATAAGCTATCCAGGAAATGAAGTTGATTACAGAGTAAATACTAAACACAAAAGGCTCATTTTGGAAAAGTTTATTTTCCAAACATCTTACCATATCTCCCTTCCCCATTTTCTATAAATTGGGTACTTAGACTATTTGGCAATGCTCATCATCTACATTGCTATTAACATCTCAACTGCTGTCCAGTGATCTTTGATGTTGCATCATTTTAGCCAGCTTAAATGCTGACTTTTTTCTTTTTCTTTTTCTTTTTTTCAAATTTTAATTGTAACTTCACTTGTCTTTTTGGCTGTGAGCCTGTTACCAAGAGCTACATGGTTCTGTTTTGTCCTTATCTCATGATTACCATGCCTAAGTGGCAAATGGATAGTTCCCTTGCCCCATGTTTTAGGTAGCATACCCATATCTATTATGAGCTTCAAAAGACTTATGATGTAGTTGTTATGTCTTTTATTTCTTTGTGTTAACACAAAGTAGCTTCCAATGTTCAGGGAGCCTTAGCAATTGGTCACAAATGACCTTGTTATCTACTTTTTTAGAAAGAAGCCTACTATTTATGCAGATATGCAATTTTTCATTTTTATATAAAGCCTTACCTTTATCTCACCTTCATTCCATACAATAGACTAGTTGTAGTTGGCTATTACTGAATAAATATCCTGTTTATTTCTTATTAAAATTGTCTCACCAATCTTAAACATTGTAAGCATGGAAATTTTCCTAATGTGCACCATATCTAAAGATATAAAAGGGTTAATGGCCAGCATTCCCCATTGTTATAGTACCAAAACTTTCTCTACCACTTAGGCAACTTGTTTATAAAAGGCAAAGGCATATAAGAAAATTAGACTGTGGCTGGAGAAGCTTCTTCCTTAGTTACAAATGTAAATGTTGCCAGGTGTTCCTCTCCCTTGTTCTAATAAATAAATAATTAGAAAACATGATTAATATGAGGCTTTGCTGCCTGGTGTGAAGATGGTTCTTGGATAGTAATGTGGGGAATTGATTTAGAGGACAGAATCTGTGCTTGATGGCATATTTCAAAGCAATGCTTGCAAAAAAGAGCAGAATATATTGGTATAGAGGTTGCATGTTCCATTTAGGACCAGAACAAAATTATGGAATTGGTAAAAGTGACAAATTTCCCCTCAGCTGTTGGATGTGTCATCTGACACAAGCATCATCAAAATACTTTGACTTGGCTTTATCACAAGTCTGACCAGATTGTGTACTCAAACCTGTCAATTCTAGGATAAGTGGACTTCGAAAAGTGAACTAGTCTTTCTTATCTTTAATTTCACCAGTTTTCTAACAACGATAGTAACACCTGTTTCAAATCTAAATATTGAATTCATTTATCAACATGCAAATGACTGGAACAAAAAGAGCTTTCCAAATGATAGTAATTTAGTCTTATTTTCTTTATCTGGAAAATGGAAATCATGTTGGAAAGGAATACATATTATAGTCCCTTACTGGAAAGAAAAGCAATGCTCATTAGCATATTACAATTTCTGAAAAATCTCTACAGTAATGAAATCTGTATAATGTTAACACTGTAATCCACATATTTATTCAACCACAAAAATTATGCAATCACTTTTCTAAATGCATTTTGAGAAATACAGTCCAATCATAATGAAACTTACTAGAGACATTAAGATGAATAATGAAGACATTATCACCATACATAACAACACTAATAGTGTCAAGAACATAGGAAGAACACTTTCCTTTCTGGAAATGTAAAAAATCTGGGAAACAAATCAGGACTACCAGCAACATAACAAAACTTCAGCATGGTATTTGTGAACTTACATTATGTTTCATAACACATTACATTCTGAATTTTCTATTTATAACCTATACCTTGTGTTTGACTGTTTCTTCTTTGTGGATGATGAGATACATTGAAACTGCATTCTGAGGAGATACTTACCCATCAAATAGTGAGAGTATTTGTTGAAACAGCTAAGTACTTTTCCCCACCAATGTTGATGTTGGTGTTTCCTGTGATTTGAATGTGATGTGTGCCCAACAGTCTCATGTGCTTTATCACACATGTTATTAACAAAAACCAAAAAAACATCATCCATGAAGCTACAGGAATTAGCACTTGTACTGCTGGATTTCATTTTCTATCTACTCTCATATTTCCTTGATACGACTGCATTTTTTCTTATGTAATAGAAATGTTCACTGCTTATTGGATATGTGTATATATACATACTAATTTTGAAGCATTAATCTCATTAATCTTTTTCAATATAAAAATCAGGAACCAGATATTGGGTTAAGAGCCTGAAATATCAGAGAAACAGGGAGCAGTTTACCTACTACCTTATTCTTTCCTCCCTCTAAAAGACTTAGATCATCTCTCAGCCCTGTCATATTACTTCCTGGCTTCTGTCTGCAGTCCTCCAAACCTCTATGATTAAAGTTGGTCAGGTAGTAGCTTGATCTGCCCTCTGACTACAAACAAGCTTTCTTTGTGTGAGAACATAATCAAAATATCACATGACACGCACACGTGTGTGTGTGTGTGTGTGTGTGTGTGTGTGTGTGTGTGTGTGTAGGTGTATCCGTAAAATGTATGTTTTAAGATTTTTCAAAAAGTCTAGTATTTAAGAGAGTGATTTGAATCTTGGAAGACAAAACAGTGTAAAATTGTGAGAGATCTTGAAATGCAATTGAATTATGCATCGCCCATTGACCATGACACTGGACACCAAAGTTTGAATGTTAAGGTTTGAATGTGAAATACCCGCAAAGGCTCATTATTAGAGTAGTTGGTTGGTCCTTAGTTTATCTTCATATTTTCAGAGCTGGTAGTGAGTTCTAGGTCTAGATGAAGGAAGTTTTGTATTCAAGAGAGGCAAAAAATGAAAATGCAGTGACAGTTTACCTTCTGCTTCCTGACTGCAGACAGGATTTGATCAAACAGCTTCATTGTTCAGGATCAGCGTTGCAAGACTTCTTTGGTAGGAAAGATGTACACTAGAAAACTGAGGGCCCACATAATCCTCTCTTCTCTTAAGTAGCTTCTTGAGAAATATTTGTTCAAAGAGACAAATACTATTCTTCTCTCATACATCCCATCCTGACAACAGTTTCACATCCTTCCACTTCTCTCTCCCTACCCCATATCCCCTCCTCCCAGATCCACAGCTCCTCCATTTCCCTTCAGAATAGATCATGCAGGGTTTCCAGGAACATCAAGAGAACATGGCTAACAAATTACAATAAGATGACAGACACACAAACCTTTAGATCAAGGATGGTCAAGGTGATCCCATAATATGAAAATGGTTCAAAAAGCAGACAAAAGAGTCAGAGAAACTCAACCTCACTGTAAGCATACCCAGCTACACGACAATCCTATAAGCATACCCAGCTGCACAAAAATAAAGTATATTCAGAGAATGTAGCATAGGCCAGTGTAGACCCCATGCTGCTTTAGTTTCTTTGGGTCTCTATGAACCCGGCTTAGTTGAATCTGTGGGCTGTGTTCTCCTGATGTTATGGACTCTTCTGGCTTATAAACCTTCCTGCCCATGTTTGGAGGGGTTCACATACTTCCCCATCATGGTTGGCTGTTGGTCTCTGTATCTGCTCATATCAGTTGCTAGATGAAGCCGCTCTGATCACAATTAAGATAGGCACTGATCTATGAATATAGCAGAATATTATTTGGAGTCATTTCATTGACTTTATTTATTTATTTATTTATTTATTTATTTATTTTAGCCAGAAATGTTTGGTTATATCCTAGGTCTTTGGGCTATCTTGTCTCTGGATCAAACCTTTGTCCTGCCTGCAAAATGTGCTGGGAAAAAGGTAGCACAAAACTTGGAGTGCCAACCAATGACTTACCCAACTTGAGGACTACAATGAGAGGGAACCTATACCTGACTCTGTGTGGAAGCAAAACAGACATTTTAAAATGAAAGTAATTAATCCAGATTTTCTTCCAAGTCAAATTTGAATCTATATCTCTAATTCTGGAACTTTTCTTACCCAAGAGCGTTTCACTGACCAAATATTGTTTATATGTGGAATATGAGCAAACACTTCCAAAATGTTTCTTCTTCTCTCCTGCTTTTATAAGCAAGTCTGTCAACATGTACACAAGCCTAATCTGACTTGTAGTAGAATAAGAAAGCACATGGAAAAACAGTGTAGCTGTGTCTATCACTAAGCTTTCCCCGATAAAGAACAAAATAAATGATCAAATCTTGTACCAGCAGAGACTCACCCAACTATGCATCTGAGTCATAGGAATAAATAATAATCTTATTAAATCACTTCCATTATTTTAAAACATAAACGGCATTTGTTTTTTAAAATACATAAATTTACTGTGAACAATACGATGAGCATGGGTGTACTTAATAACCTGTGATACCATGAGTAAAGTCATGGTCAAAGTATAAACACTTTTCAATGTTTGTTTGTATCTCCCCATCCCCATGCCTTTCTGATGTGAACACACATACACGAGATACAATGCTTATGAAATTTGAAAAATGAAATTCCATTCCACTGTGAAAGCATTATATATTTTATTATTTATTTGATTTTTGATATTATATTACAATGACATTATTTCTCACAACTCTTTTCTCACTTCAAACTGTTACATATAACTTCTAGTCTCTCTTTCAAATTCATGGCACCTTTTTAAAAATCATTTTTACAAATACACACACACATATATATATATATATATATATATATATATATATATTCTTAAATATGGCCTGCTCAGTCTGTATATACATACAGGTTCTTAAATATGGCCTGCTCAGTCTGTAAAATGTTATATCTATGCATGTTTTCATTAATGATCATTTGATATTGGGTGACCAATGGGTGTGCTTTTCACTGGGAAATACTGTTTCTCTCACTCTCAGCATTCCTTAATGGGCTGCAGTTCTTAGTGTAGGGTTAAAGTGTTGTAGTCTTCCCCATATCTATTTGGCAAATCTATTTGTTGTTGCCCATGTCCAGCACATGTGTATGTAGTTATGTTGGGAAGACCTTATAATTCTAGCTTCTGACATTACTAGGCATCACATTCTCATATTAAATAACCTGATTCTCTGAATCTTGAAATCATTCAGCATACTCTTCCTCATGATTCCCAGAGCCTTAGGTGAGGGAGTTATTTTGTGTATGTATTAGGACCTGGCTCCACACCACTGCATCACGATTAGTAGTGGTTTTCTGTAATGGTCTCCATCTGTTGCAAAGAGAAGTTTCCTTGATGAAGGTTGATCACTACACATATCTATGGGTACAAGGATAAATATTTAGAATATAGTTAGGATTTAAGGATTTTTATGGTTTATTAATGTAGTGGTTATAGGTTATTCTCTAAGATCCTGACTTCATCTCCCCTGGGTAGGTTCACTAGGATTCCAGTACAAGGCATGATTTCCCTCTTGTTGAATGGGTTACTGCTAAGGCACTTATACCATTCCTAAATCCTTAGGCTTATCTTTCTGTGCTGGTTGTATCTTTGGTACATAGACCTCAAATCTGGTTAAGAATGTGGATTGCTTCTCAGCTGTGGATGCTTGCAAGATACTTTCTGGTCACATAGAATAAATAATTATATATTAATACAAACTGTAGAACTATGTATGGAAACTAAACTTACCATCTACTGACAATATTGCCACTTTCCCTGATGTTTCCTGCATCCTCAAGAACCCAGGGCAAACTAGAACTCACTGACACATGCTATGCTTGGATTAAAAATTTTTTCCCTGGTGTAGGGTCTTCTTATACATTTAGAACTTGGTCCATTTCTAAAGATATGACTTTAAATACTTCTTTTATTCTGTATTCTTACTTTATATTTTATTTATTTAAATTGTGTTGGAAGCTTTTTGACTTGTTGTAGTTCTATTTGTCTGCTTTTATTTGTAGTTTTCATATAGTATCAAAAATCATTGACAACAGATTTTTTGCACACTAAGACATTTCTGAAAATTAAACCAAAGAAGATAGTTCCATTTGCAATAACTTAAAAAATAAAATGCTAAATAACTAAATTTACCAAGGAAATGAAAGTTTTGTACACACTGACAATTGTATTTTTGTCTGTTTGTTTGTTTTTGGTTTTTGAGACAGGGTTTCTCTGTATTGTTTTTGGAGCCTTTCCTGGAACTCACTCTGTAGACCAGGCTGACCTTGAAATCACAGATATCCACCTGACTTTGCCTACCAAGTGCTGTGATTAAAGGTGTGTGCCACCAACTCCAGGCCACACCAACAATTGTAATACACTGAAGAAAGCTGTCACAGTACAGCCAAAGAGAAATAAATGAAAGAGAACCTTGCCCTTATAAATGTAATCATTAGACTTACCAAGTGTTCTATATCAATCAAAGCAAGTCAAGATTTAGGGCTAATTCTTTTAAAATATAAATAAGATTGTTTTCACCTAAGCAAAACACAATATATTAACATTGATATGTAATCAAAAATACAGTATAAGTGATGTCAAGGACCTAGACCCAGAAAGACAAAATATCTTATTTTTTCATATGTGGAGCCTACTTTATTGGATTTAAATGTATTAGTTTAAATCGGAGTATTTGTAGAATTCAAGAAAGATCCTATGGGGAATAATTTCAAGTCAGAAAGGTTAGTGGAAAAGAAGTGTTATGAGGTAGAAAATGCAAAGAGGACAAGTTGGATTAAGTTGAGTACAGGATAGAAATATAGGATAGAAAATGGTATACAGTGAGGAATAACTAGTGTACAAGCTTCCTAATACATTTGCATAGTCATTTATAAAACAAGTTTCAATGTAATTCTTTTAAATCAGGAACACTGCTTCTAACATACAGCATAAGATAAAAAATATCCCAGTCCCAGTTGTGAGCTACCTCCCTTTCAATTGTTGGTCAGTGCTGTCCCACAGATCTCTAAAACAACACAGTGGCCATTTTTCTCTGGACAAAGGACAAAACTTGGTGGTTAGATCCTACTGCTGAAGATTCTTACATCATTGGTCATGGAAGTTAGTGCTTGCTCAGAAGCTTTAGCTCTGTAAAAGGTTCCAGAAGTTGCTCTTATGATCCTGGGTTAGAAGAGTACTCAAAAGTCTTGATTATCTATGAACCTAGTGATATGCAGAATTGACTAGCCTGGCAAGATAGACGCATTTGTTAAATCTTGGCAAAACTATTTTGGGAATAACCATTATCTTCCTCATTGTATTCAAAGCCTCCTCCATAAGACAAAACTCATGTCTGGCACAGTTAAGTGGGTGCATGTCTTAAGTTCTGGAGGTAATAGTAATAGTAATAGTAATAAATTGACTAATGTGTATGTATAGTCATACTGCTACTTTAGTGCATCCACAGACATTTATTAGATGGGTTTCTGGTGCAGTAAATGGTGAGTAACACAGATCCTCACAACTCATGGTAGTGCAGAGAACAAAAGACTGCCAAGTGCTCATCTCTTTATGTGATATGATATTACAGCTTCTTGTCACAGGCTCAGAGATCATTTGCAAAACTGGGATAGAAAGATTGGATGTGCCAGAAATAGCAGAGGAGTGCTGAGAAACTGATTTTTGGACACAGCAGGACTATTGTCAGGACTATTGTACACATGAATTCACAATGACTATGACTGCATGTACAGACTACCCACACTTGCCAAATTACAGCACGGATGGGAAAGGGATTTTGTTCTCAAAAACCCACCCCTATCTGAAAAGACATTGGCAATGATGGCTGCCTGGGAGAGAGAATCAGTTTTCTTGTTATGAGTACCCTTACAGGTTTCACTTATTCCAGTGAAAGGGCCTACAACCATGCACACACTGACAAAACCAAATTGATTCAGTGAGTTCAAGAGTTCATGAAATTGAAAGGAGAAAATAATGGTGGGAATATAGGAGGAATTGGAGAAGATGGAGTGGGGAGGAGATTTTATCAGATCATATGCATTAAATATTATATTTTAAAATAACTACAATGTGTGAGTCTAAATATTTATACAGCTTCCGTAATTTAAATCACATTCTAGATAGTTAGACTGCATATTACTGTCATACAAAAAGTTTACTGGAACACAGAGTTAAGAAATACATTCAAAGCCTACAAATAAAGTTAAGAATATTGAAAAGAGTAGCCCTTTCAGAATATGTGCCTTGTTTAGTCTTTCTATTGTTGTGAAGAGAGACCATGACCACAGCAATTCTTATATGCAAAACATTTAATTGGTGTGGCAGCTTACAGTTTCAGAGGTTCAGTCCTTTAATATCATGGCAGGGAGAATGGCAGCATGCAGGCAGACATGGTACTGGATACATCTTTATCAGAAGGCAACAGGAAGTAGACTGTCACTGAGTGGTATCTTGAGCATAGGAAACCTCAAAGGCAGACCCTACAGTGACACACCTCCACCAACAAGACCACATATCCTCCAAAAAAAGCAATACCTCCTAATAATGCCACTACATATGAGTTTATGTGGGACATTTAGATTTGACCTACCACCATATGCTTGAAAAAAAAGTAAAAACATAATAAGACTTCTTTTCAGGTGATTTAATGCTACAATCAATTGATACAAAAAATGTGAATTTTGGTCCATTAATCTATAACAACAAACATTTTTTGATGAAATAGGTCGATAATTTATTTTTAGTCATTACATATAAAATATGCAACAATTATATTATCATTTATTACTTTTTTCCAAAAGGATTATTTCAGAAAAGTATTTATTTGTTATATAATCATGAGATTTAATTTTGTATTTAATTATTTAATTAATTTTGTTAATGGCATTCTGATAGTAAAAATACTATCCTTATAACAGATATTAGAATAATTTGGTCTTTATATATTCTCTGTTTGCTCATTTTCATTATTGTTCTTAATAGAAAGATTTAAAGAGCAATACATGGGACTAAAGATTCAGTATAGTAATTAAGAACTCTTGCCATTCTTCTAGGGAACTCAAGTTCACCACCCCCATTCATATATAGAAAAATAAAGATATATCTTAAAAATGAAAGGAATGTAAAGAAATTGTGTGTAACTATGTTCTATTTTACTGTGCTTCTTTTACCTCTGTAATCTTGGTTCTCAGTGGGTCTGTTACATACTGTTAAATCAATTATATTAATTTATTTGGCTGCCTTTTATTTTGACATCAGGAATCTAGTATCCTTCTGAATGTCAAAAACTTCTAATTATTTTATTCAGATATTTTTTAGTATCTGTGATAGACAACTTCAAATAATCAAAATCCACTTCAAACATTATTGATTATACAGGTCTGTATGTAAGGAATGTCTCATGATGACAATTAAGGTCGTCATCAATCTGATTACAGAGGAAGGGTAGTTAATGTATCCTCTCCACTATTGCTTAGATTTTTAGCTGGGGTCATCTTTTTGGCTTCCTGGGAATTTCCCTAGTGCCAGGTTTCTCACTATGCCTTCCTCTATCAAAGTATCTCTTTCCTGGTTCTCCCTCTCTCTCCTTCCTGCAGCAGGACCTTACTGATCCCTCATGTTGGCCTCCCCATCCATTCCCTTCCTCCCCCTACCCTCTACACTCCCAATTTACTCAGGAGACCTTTTCTGTTTCAACTTCCTAGGAGGTCAATGTATATCTGTCTTAGGGTCCTCCTTGTTTTCTGACTTCTCTGGAGTTGTGGAATGTAGGCTGGTTATCCTTTGCTTTATGTCAAATACCCACTTAAGAGTGAATATGCACTGTGATTGTCCTTCTGTGCCTGGGTTTTCTCACGCAGGAACCAGAATACCAGTTCGATCCATTTGCCTGAAAATTACAAGATGTGTAACACTCCATTGTGTAAGTGTACCACATTTTTTATACATCCATTCTTTGCTTGAGGGGCACAGTAACTGATGGAAGAAGATGCAGAAATCCACAGCTGGGCACTGGGCCTAAATCCTGGAGTCCAGTCATAGAGAGGGAGGAGCAATAATAGGGGAAAAGAGGTCAAGACCATTATGGGGAAACTCACAAAAATAGCTGACCCAAGAAAGTGCTAGCTTACTCCCTCCAAACTGACAGCTGGGGAACATGTATAAAACCAAACTAGGCACTCTGAACATGGGTGAATATTGGATGACTTGGGCAGTTTGTGGGGCCACTACCAGGGGAACCAGTATTCAATCATCTTTAGTGCATGAATAGGCTTTTGGGGGCCCATTCCCTATGGAGAAATACCTTGGTCAGCCTAGATAAAGGGGGAGGGCCTTGGTCCTGCCTCCACAGATGTGAGAGACTTTGTTGATTCCCCCAAAGAAGGTCTCACCATCTCTGAGGAGTGAGTAGGGGTGATGTGGGGAGAAGGTGGGGAGGAGGATAAAAGGAGGGAGAGGGAACTGGGATTGGTATGTAAAATAAGATTATTTTAAAAATAAAAAGTAATAAAAAGAAAAATCAAAAAATGGAAGAAAAATGAAAAGGGATAGTCAAAGACAGGTAAGGAAGTTGAAGTATTTCAAACCAATATCTACACCAAGTAGAGAACACAAATCAGATACAGCATCTAAAAGTGCAAAGACCCTGATCTGAGTTCATATTACCTGACACATCATGTTTCCTTTAAAAATAATTAAGTCATAACAAGTAGGTACAAAGGCGAAGTAAAAACTTCGGGAGACAAACATCAAATCTATATTTAGAAACAACACAGATGTTGGTTGGACTAATATGATGGTTGGAAATACATTAATTGTGTTAATGAAATCAGGAAACAAGGTGCCAGATGTGTTTATGAGTTTAGGTGTAAACACTAGGAATCAAAGGGAAGTTTTAGGTGCAAAAGTGTATAGAAAATGTAGAATGATACTCATGAGCTAGACACAGTTGAGACAAGAATCAGTAAGTTTTAAGAAATGCCTATAGTGATTTCCCAAGTTTGCTTGCAAAAAGAAAAAAAAAGGACAGAAGTAAATAACAATAAAGGAATATCTTGGTACTATAGAAGTATTTCAGTTAACATATGTGTAATTGAAATATTCACATTCAAATTGTCAAAGTCAAAAAACCCCAAACGATTTCAAAGTGAAATCTAGGAATATACAGAAAGCTGCAAAGAGGACCACTTATCCATAGAGTAACATAGATAAGAGCTCATTTCATTAAAAATTGAGTTACCTGGCAAAGAACAAAATATTTCAGTTACTGAAAGAAAAGTAACAGACATCCATCAATTCTATATACAGTGATCATTTTCTTGTAACAACTTGTAGATAGATTTATTAATTTGCTTTACATAAGCTCTGTTGTCAAGTTAAATAAATATGTAAAATTCATAAAATTGCCTTTATCTATTGGCACTCTTTCTTAAAAAAATTTTGGTGCAGTTCTACCTACAAGATCACTATCACATTCATTGTAATGTATATGTCTGTAAGAAATGAACAAAAGATAATTTTGATTGTACTTATGTCACAAGGGCAGAGAATAATATGCATATAGGGGATTTATTCAATAAATGAGTGAATGAATCACAATTATTATTACACCAGTGCTTTATTACTGGCAGTTTCATTTTTATTCATCATGTGGAGTTTTAATGATTAAAATCTACATACTTCAATTTGATCATGAATAAAAGCCCTAGGGAACAGTTCACTTAAGTAATAACAAATATAAAATTAGAGATAAATCAGACTCAAGTAAATGAGGCAATTTGTCTTAAATTATCTAATGAACATATGCAGAGGAAAAAATGGGAACTCAGATTTTCTGTCTTGTCACTACAGACACACAGAAGAAGGAGATTCAGGATGGTTAAGTCAGAAGTTTTAGTGACATAAAAAAGAATCAAGAAGAATATAAGTAATTTGGGGAGAAACACCATGAGCTAGGAGAAGAGACTGGCAAATGGCACAGTGGTTTTCTTTGTAGAAACAATGTACTGTGGAAAAAACAGGAACAGAACAAAGTAATTTAGATTTACAAAAACTGTCATGTGTCTTGATATACACCTATTCTGGTTTGCTTTCAGCCATCCATGTTGCAGTCCATCACAGAAGGAATCATGTGAGTACTTCAAGTAAGAACTTGAAGCTGAAATAATGATGATGTTTGCTGTCTTTCTTAAAAAAGCCTTGACCCAAAACACCAAGCAATGCCATTAAAAAGTGGAGTGCAGAAATAAATAGAAAATTCTCAACAGAGGAATCTGAAATGGCTGAAAGGCACTTAAGAAAGTGCTCAACATCCTTAGCCATCAGGGAAATGCAAATCAAAACAACTATGAGATACCATCTTACTCCTGTCAGAATGGCTAGAATCAATAACACCAATGACAGTCCATGCTGAAGAGGATGTGGAGAAAAAGGAACAATCCTCCATTGCTGGTGGGAGTACAAACTTCTTCAACCACTTTGGAAATCAGTATGGTGGTTCTCAGGAAAATGAGAATCAGTATACCTCAAGATTCAGCATTTCCTCTCTTGGGCGTATACCCAAAGAATACACATTCATACAATAAGGACATATGTTCAACTACATTCATGGCAGCATTATTTATAATAGCCAAAATATGGAAGTATATTGATAGAGCAAATGATTAACAGTCTACAATCCATACTGCCAGAGGAGCTAGGAAACAAGAAGGACCCCAAGAGAACATTGCATAGTCCCTCGAAGAAGGGGAGGGGACAAGAAGCCCTGAGCAAAGTGGGAACATGGGGCAGGGAGAGGAGAGAGGTAGGAAGCTAAGAAGGGGAGGGGGGAGGAAAGCAAGAGGACTGAGATTGGGGAGGAATAGAGGAGGGCAAGAAAGGAGATGCCTTTATAGATGGAGACAATACAGGTATGGATAGAGGTCTGGCACAGGGGAAATGTTAGGGGATCCACATGGATAACCCCAACTAAGAATCCAAGCAGTGGTGGAGAACATGTCATTGATGCCCTTCCCCTATAATGAGATTGATGTATACCTTGGTTACCCTTCCTAGATCCTTCATCCAGTAGCTGTTTGTAGCAGAAACAGGCACCCACAGCTAAGCACTGAACCATACTCCTGGAATCCAGCTGTGGAGATAGGGAAGGGATGAGCAATGGAGCCAAGATGGTGCTAGGGAAACCCACAGGAACAGTTGACCTGACCTACTGAGAGCATGGAGACAGTAGTCATAAAGCTGGGGAACCAGAATTGGACTGAACCAAGCCCTCTGAATGTGGGTGCAAGCTAGGAGGACAAGACAGTCTATGGGAACTCTCACAGTGGAGCCAGTCTTTATCTCTAGAGCACAAATGGCGTTAGGATCCCACTCCATATGGAGGGATACTATTGCAGCCCAGATACAGCAAGGAGGGACTAGGCCCTCCCCCAAATGATAAGAGCAAGGAATTTTCCCCAACAATATGCTAGACCTTCCTACATCAGTTAGTTAGAAAGCACACCCCGCCACACACACAGAGATGTGTCGACAGCCCAATTTGACTTAAGCAGTTCCTGAAATGAAGCTTCTAGCTTGTGTCAAGTTGAGTATTAACACTAAGTAGGACACCTGTCACTCCAGCTCTCTGTAGCTGGAGAAAGAAGCAACATGAGTCCAACATCATGTCAGATACATAGTAAGACCATGTTTCAAAAAAAATAAATAAAACCATAAATGTGCCAAAATTTAACACATTATACATTTTAAAGTACAGCAATGTAATAAAATGAACTCTATCAATATTCACCTCACCATCAGTAAACTCAAGACATTTTGCAACACTGCCATTAAAATCTGTTTCAGAAATACTTTAATAGTATCCAAAGGAAACTCCAAGCCTATTTGGCAGTCATGGCCAATGACCCTAATGCCAAAACTTGAGCCAACCATCAGTCTCCTTGGATGTGTCTGTTATTGATATTTCAAATAAATAAATCTTATAAACTTTTATGTCTAACTTATTTCATCTAGACTAATGCTTCTGAGATGTCTACCAGTTTGACATGTATGAATCTTTAATTCTGTTTATTGCTGAATTAGGCTATATAATTATATTTTTCCATGAAGATATGTTTTTCTATCCACTATTTTGTTTATTGATTCTATAATGGGTATTATTTTTTCAGACTGCTGTGTATCTTCTATTTCAGTTTTTATTTTGTATAGTATTCATAACCTTTAGCTCTTTCTTAGTACCTTGTTCACTAACTATTACAAGTTTGTCAATTTGCATTTTCTTTAATATTTGTCTCTAAAAATTTTCATATATCATTTGGAACTTGCTCCTTGACCCACATTTAAATTATGCACATGTTGGCTAAATCCCACATATTTTCAGACACTCTTATTTATTCCTGTTTATTTTTATTACATTGAAAAAATATATTTTCATTATTCTAGCCTTAAATTAACTGAGGATTGTTTAGTAACTTATAATATGGATATAATACAAATTGTGTATCTTATATTAGAACTGCAGAGGTAGTTCCTCTCTACCCAAAACTCAGTAGATTTCCACTTGACATATTGTCTTTTGTATGCCTGCTTTGTCTGGTTTGTTTATGGCGCCAAATATCCCATTCTATATATATGTACAATATATTATACATGTATGCACATAATATATATATATATATCCTTAAATACAAGCATATATAGATTTGCATTGCACAAAAGCCTTAAATAACACATTGTAGATATAGTATAAACACATGCATATATAATATGCATATATGTATATGTAAATCTTCATCCTATGGATGGTTTGTAGTGACACTGTTAGGAGGTGTGGCCTTGTTGGAGAAAATGTAGTATCATTGGAGGACATGTGTCACTGTGGCAGTAGGGTTTTATATATGCCCAAGATACTTTCCAGTGTCTTTGACCTCTTCCTGTTCCCTGCAAGATGTAGGACTTTCAGATACTTCCCCATCACCATGTCTGCCTGCAAGCTGCGACGCCCCACAATAATGATAATGGACTGAACCTCTGAACTGTAAGTAAGCCACCCCCATTTAATATTTTACTTTTAGCTGCTGTGGTCATGGTGTCTCTTCACAAAAATAGAAACCTTAACTAAGACAGCTTGAGTACTATGTGGTTGATATAGTGTTAGGAGCCGTTACAAGCTGGTGCGTATGTAAGGAGCCGTTACAAGCTGTGCGCATGCGTACTAGGTAACTTTGTAACTTTCCAGCCCTTAGTCTCCGCCCCTCCCGTGACATCATATGGTCCGATCAGCTGATGTCATATGGTCCGAAGGGCTTCAGCCAGTCAAAAAGTAACAGTCTGAGGCGACGGTTGCCAGCCTATATAAGGAAGGGTTTTTGGGTGTTCAGAGTCTCTGCTCTGTAAGCTGATGCTCTCCCTCTCAAGTAGCATTAAAGCTTTACTGCAGAAGGATCCTGAGGAGTGTCCCCGTGTCGTTTTTGCTGGCAAGGCGGTTAGCGCGGGACAATATAGTTGTAATCTCAACTACTTGAAGTGCTGAGAAAAAAGGACTGCAGGTCCAAAGACTACATGGGCCATAGAATGTGGTCACGTCTATTCTATAGCAACAAAGGACTTGCCTCCAAATAAGTACAAAAATTAGATAAAGGGTTCCAGGCATTGCCTTAGTTATTTCTCCAACAAGGCCATGCCTCCTAATTTTGCTACTCCCTTTGTACTATTTTCTTTTAAACCACCACAGGCATATAGCTCAATTTAGAGCACTTGCCTAGAATGTTTAAGGCCCTATGTTCAATCACCAGGATTGTGTGAGCTAACGCTTATGTCATATCTCCTCTAAATTTATATAAATTTATACATTATAAATTCTATCTTTTCAGAACAGTCTGACTAATATAGGAATCTTCTATCTCACCTTATATTTATTTTTGTTTGTTTGCTTTAAGGATGGTTAAGTTAATTGCAGATTAGCAGTGGGAATCACAGTGGCTCAATTGTTATTCTCAGTTTAGAGGGCTATTCCACTTAACTCCTATATCAGACCATGTTGTAAGACATAGGCTTTCCATTCAGAACAAATATTTTTACCATTTATATCCTGACTCTTAAAAGTGCCAAGCATCCACACCATTCCTTTAAATGTTCAGTATTCAAAATCTAAACAAAATTCATTATATTTGATGACAGTTAAAATCTCATCTGGAATATTTTAGCCTCAAAGTTGTTGCTTTACATAATCATCTTTTTATTTGTATTTTATGGGATAGAGCAATGATCTGAATGAGTTTTATGTGTAGATCTTATTATATTTTTCCTCTTTTCCCCTTCTTAGTATGAATTCTGAATTCTTTGGCTTGTTATATTGAGTACTATGACCCATCTTTCAAACCTGAGTTCCATAGCTTTCCATTTCATCAAGCTGCTGTTTAAATATCTAATCCACCTTTTTTTTTCATCTTGCTTCAATAATTATTTGCTGCTGCCCATCACTTGAATCTAGGTCTGTTTGATTAAAAAATAGTGGCTCAGGGTATTATAATTTTTTCTGCCCCTCAAATCCCTGTCAATTCTACCTTTCTCTCTCCATTCTCTCATTCAATCTCATCTTCCCTCCCCCTACACAAAAGATACCTATTGATATCCTGACCCTTCTCTGGTCCACCTATAAAATGGATTCTATTTCCCCCTTCCAGGAAGATCCATCTGTTCCCCTAATCCCTTCCTCTA
Organism: Cricetulus griseus; assembly: GCF_003668045.3. Taxonomy (NCBI): domain Eukaryota; kingdom Metazoa; phylum Chordata; class Mammalia; order Rodentia; family Cricetidae; genus Cricetulus; species Cricetulus griseus. The sequence continues at coordinate 176,969,789 of NC_048596.1, forward strand.
TGCCTAACCTTTCTGGGTCTATGAATTGTAGTTGGATTATTATTTATTTAATGGCTAATATTCAGAAATAAACAAATACATACCATATTTACCTTTCTGGTCTAAGTTACTTTACTCCAAATTGTTTCTTCGACTTCAATCCATTGGCCAGAAAATTTCATGGCATCACTTGTAAGAGCTCATTAGTATTCCATTGTGAAAATGTATTAGCTCTTAATAAAGATTAATAATGGCATCATCTCTTTCACAGATTCCCACTGTGTAATTTTAAACAGATAAATAAAAATCATGTTTTGAATTTAAATTTTGACCAGTCATTTATCAGCTATGTGAGAAAGAACATATTAAGCATCAGAAAAAAAAGTGAGAACTGGATAGTTCCTCTGGCAGTTGTGCTAACTGAGGTCAAGCATGAGATCTGGCATTCTTTCCAGCCCATTATAGGGAATCAGAGAATATCATAATTTGCTCTTAGCACTATCTAATTACTTCCTCTTTTGCTCCAGTATATTATGCAACTTAACCCCATACATAAGCTTTCAACAGTACATTTAGAGCTAACAATAAATTTTCACTTTGGGCTGAATATTATCAACAATAATATACTATATACTGTTACAGAAAAACAAGCACAACATTAAAACATAAAGTGGAAAAGTACATGTCTCATAGCCCATATGATATAAAACCATGTCTGTATATTTCATATAGAGAGTTGATATGACAAAAATATGAGTATTTAACTTGACACATTTATTAATTCATTTGATCTGTTTCATTAGAATTTCTGGTAAAAAATTGATTTAATAACATTTAAATATTTTTAATTTAAACTTACTGATATTTATAATAAAAGCTTGTTATTAGGAATTCATCATTTCATAATTTTTACATATTGAACAAGTGGAATTCATAATATAAAATATAAAATAAACAATTTGAACAAATTGAGTTTATAATATATGATAAACTTTCTATTAAGCCTATATCATGAAGTAAAACATATGCATCAACACTGCAAAATGTAATTTTTACATTTATTTTCATTATATGAAATAACTGTAAAATATTTAACGATGTAACTATTTTAATAGCATGTGGCGGTTTCTTTTTATTAATTTAAGAGAGAGGAATTGTGGGGGACTGAATATTGGGCCCCATGTTCTGGCTGTCAGCAGCGGTGCAGCCAGGAACTCCGGCCCACTATTGCTGACAGCCAGAACATGGGGCCCAATATTCGGTACCACACAATAGCAAATTTAGCAATTTGTTACTTTTTTACACCTAAGTTTACCAATTAAAAATGCTTTAAGTTAAAAGTTCAGCGTGTCAAAAGGCCAGTAAGTTGCTGAAAATAAAAAAAGGTAGCTATATTGGTATCTTAAAAATAATATTTTAACTGAGTACACATAATATAAATGTTTAATTCTTTCACAACAAACTTTCTAAGAGAGAAAAACAAAATTGCTTAACTTTGTAAATCTAAACAATCTTGTCCAAATAAGAAAATAATTGAGCCAGTCTGGTCTCCAGAGAGAATGCTAGGATAGGCTCCAAAGATACACAGAGAAACCCTGTCTCGAAAAAAAAATCCAAAAAAAAAAAAAAAAGAAAATAAATGAATATCATTAACCCCCATAACATAAACACGAAGAATTTGAAGTTATATCCATTCATTTTTATAAGAAAAATATAGTATTTTAAGTATTTCTGACAATTTTAATGTTGTGTAGTTAAAGAGTTGTGTTATTATGTAAGTATAAAAAAATGCAAACTAAGGAATCAATTTAAATTTACAAAATTTAACACTTACCTTAAAAACTACATCTGAACCAAAAAGTACATTTTACACTTGAAAATTGAGATTTATTTTATGATATTCAGAATGAAAACATAATGGGAGGAAAGAAATATGAAATATTGACTTCAGATAGAAAAGTGCCTTCAGTAAGTAAAGTGTGCAAGCAGTTCACTTGGCAGATAAAGTCATGGGTGTTATCAATGATATAAAAGTGATTGTTACACATGAGCTTATTGGCAAATAAGAACTTATTACTTAGTTACATATTTGTAGATCCATTTGCTTAGCTCTTTCCCTCATTCTTTATTCTCAGACTCAGAATGAAGATATAGCAAGCATCAAGGAGATACTTAAGAAGTTGAGTACTCTACAAAATTGGAAAATTTAAAGGAAATGGACAATTTTCTGGACAGTTATCACTTACAAAAATTGAATCAAGAACAGATAAGCAACTTAAACAGACATATAAACTCTAAGGAAATAGAAGCAGTCATCAAAAGTCTCCCAACCAAAAAAATCCCGGGGCCAGATGGATTCACTGCAGAATTCTATCAGAAATTTAGAGAAGTGCTAATACCAACACTCCTCAAATTGTTCCACAAAATAGAAGCAGAAGGGACATTGCCAAACTCTTTTCACGAGGCTACAAAAACCTTGATACCCAAGCCGCACAAAGACACAACTAAGAAAGAGAACTAGAGACCAATATCCCTCATGAATATTGATGCAAAAATTCTCAATAAAATCCTAGCAAATCGAATACAAGATCATATCAGAGAAATCATCCACCACGATCAAGTAGGCTTCATCCCAGGGATGCAAGGATGGTTCAACATACAAAAATCCATCAATGTAATACACCATATAAACAGACTGAGTTAAAAAAAAAAAAAAAAAAACATGATCATTTCACTAGATGCGGAAAAAGCCTTTGACAAAATCCAACACCCCTTCATGATAAAGGTCTTAGAGAAATCAGGGATAACAGCCAACAGCTAACATCAAATTAAATGGAGAGAAACTCGATCCAATTCCTCTAAAATCGGGGACTAGACAAGGCTGTCCACTCTCTCCATACCTCTTCAATATTGTCCTTGAAGTTCTAGCTAGAGCAATAAGACAACAAGAGGAGATCAAGGGAATACAAATCGGAAAGGAAGAAGTCAAACTCTCACTATTTGCAGACAATATGATACTCTACATTAGTGACCTGAAAACTCTACAAGGGAACTCCTACAGCTGATAAAAACCTTCAGCTAAGTGGCAGGATACAAGATTAACTCAAAAAATCCTAGCCCTACTATACACCGATGATACATTGGTGGAGAAAGAAATCAGAGTAACATCACCTTTTACAATTGCCACAAACAACATAAAATACCTTGGGATAACACTAACCAAAACTGTGAAAGACCAGTACCATAAGAATTTTGAGTCTCTAAAGAAAGAAATTAAAGAAGATACCAGAAAATGGAAAGATCTCCCATGCTCTTGGATAGGTAGGATCAACATAGTAAAAATGGCAATCTTGCCAAAAGCAATCTAAAGATTCAATGCAATACCCATCAAAATCTCAACCCGATTCGTCAAAGACCTTGAAAGAACAATTCTCAACTTTATATGGAGAAACAAAAGACCCAGGATAGCCAAAAACATCCCTATACAATAATGGAACTTCTGGAGTCATCAAAATCCCTGACTTCAAGCTCTTTTACAGAGTTATAGTCCTGAAAACAGCTTGGTATTGGCACAAAAATAGACTGGTAGACCAATGGAATAGAATTGAAAACCCTGAAATTACCCCACACACCTATGATCACCTGATTTTTTGACAAACAATCCAAATTTATACAATGGAACAAAGAGAACATCTTCAACAAATGGTGCTGACATAACTGGTTGCAGACATGTAGAAGACTGCAGTTAGACCCAAGCCTATTGCCTTGCACAAAACTTAAGTCAAAATGCATCAAAGATCTCAACATAACTCCAGCTACACTGAACCTATTAGAAGACAAAGTGGGAAGTACCCTTGAATTAATTGGTACAGGAGACTGCTTCCTGAACATTACACCAGTAGCACAGACACTGATGTCAACAATTGATAAATGGGACCTCCTGAAACTGAGAAGCTTCTGTAAAGCAAAGGAGACAGTCAGCAAGACAAAATGGCAGCCCACAGACTGGGAAAAGATATTCACCAATCCCACATCCGACAGAGGGCTGATCTCCAAAATATACAAAGAACTCAAGGAGCTAGTCTCCAAAACACCAAACAATCCAATAAAAAGTGGTGTAAAGTACTAAACAGACAATTCTCAATAGAGGAATCTAAAATGGCTGAAAGACACGTGAGAAAGTGTTCAACATCCTTAGCCATCAGGGAAATGCAAATCAAAACAACTCTGAGATACCGTCTTACTCTTGTCAGAATAGCTAAAATCAAAAACACCAATGACAGTTCTTGTTGGAGAGGATGTGGAGAAAGGGGAACACTCCTCGTGGAAGTGCCAACTTGTACAGCCACTTTGGAAATCAGTATGGCAACTCCTCAAGAAAATGGGAATGAGTCTACCACAAGATCCAGCAATTCCACTCTTATGCATATACCCAAAAGAAACACATTCATACAACAAGGACATATGTTCAATGATGTTCATAGCAGCACTATTTGTAATAGCCAGAAATTGGAAGCAGCCTAGATGCCACTCACCGGAAGAATGGATAGAGAAAAAGTGGTACATTTACACAATGGAGTACTACTCAGTAGAACAAAAAACAATGGAATCTTGAAATTTGCAGGAAAATGGATGGATCTAGAAGAAACCATTCTGAGGGGTGTAACCCAATCGCAAAAAGACAAATATGGTATGTACTCACTCATTCAGATTTTAGACATATAGTAAGGATTACCAGCCTACAATCCACACTGCCAATGAAGCTAATAAACATGGAGGTCCCTAAGAGAGACATACATGGTCCCCTGGAGAAGAGGAGAGGCTTAAGATCTGCTGAGCAAATTAGGAGCACCGGAAGAGGGGGGAAGGAGCTAGGAGAATGAGGAGAGAGGAAGAAGGATGCCGAGGACATGAGTGAGCAGAAAATATGAGTCAGGGGAAGAATACATGATAACAGAGGGAGACACTTTTGGTTTACAGAGAAATCAGGCACTAGGGAAATGTCTGGAGATCTACAAAGATGACACCAGCTAATTATCTCAGTAACAGAGGAGAGGCTACCTCAAATGCCCTCCCCTGATTATGAGATTGATGACAGACTTATATGCCCTCATCCAGCAGCTGGTGGAAGTAGAAGCAGACACCCATGACTAATCACCGATCTGAACTGGAACCCAGATGCACATACTTGAAATACCAGCATGGGACTGATTCAGACCCAAGGAACATGGGTTTTTGTGAGGAAACCTTGCAAATCTATGGGACCTCCTGTAGAAGCCCAGTATTTATCCCTAGCATAGGTGTGGATTTTGGGAGCCCAGTCCATATAGAGAAATACTCCCTGAGCCAAGACACATGGGGTTAGGCCTAGGCCCTACCCCCAAAGAAACGAAAGACTCTGATGACACCCTATGGAAGGCCTCACCATCTAGGAGGAGCAGAGAAGATATGTGACAGATAAGGTTTTAGTGGGGGCGGGGCGGGTAGGTGAGGACTTGTGGGAGAAGGGAAATGGGATTGTCATGTAAAACAATCCTGTTCCTAATTCAAATAAAAAAGTTGGAAAACAAACAAAAACAAAAACAAAGAACAAAAAAAAAGAAGTTAAGTTTCAAGGAAGCAAGTCAAAATTCTCATTCAAATTCTCATGATTTTCTTGAAATTTCATTGGCCTTAGAAAGTCACTTTGTAAAACAAGTTTACAGGCATATTATTTTCTCTGAAGCAATTTATCCCTAATTGAAACATTTGCCCCTGGAGGTTTAAAGAAAGAAAGTTCAATGATATTCATGAAGTAAATAAACTTCTCCAGGCATGAAAAGATATAAGAGAAATATAAGAGAAAGGCTAACAAATAAAAAATAAACAAATAAATGATTTAAACATTCTATTCTCAAGTTTACAGAAGCAGTAAACAACTGCTGGGAAGATGAGATTATTTCCTTCAGACAGTTTGAGAACGCAGTTTTCTTGATTCTTTGGGGTTGTGTTTTTTTGTTTGTTTGTTTTTCCGAGACCGGGTTTCTCTGTGTAGCTTTGGAGCATATCCTGGGACTCGCTCTGGAAACCAGGCTGGCCTCCAACTCACAGAGATTTGCCTGCCTTGGCCTCCCTTGTGGTGGGATTAAAGGCGTGAGCCACCATGCCCAGATGGGATTGTGTTTTTAGAGAATGAAAAGTCCTTCATGTCCTTCATCCTCCCTCTATAAATAATTCCTTTCCCATTGTGGTAGTTTCATTGAGAATTGCCCACATAGACTCAGTCATTTAAATACTTTGTTCCCAGTTGGTTCTGTTTAGGTTGGAGCCACAGCTTTTCTGGAGGTAGTGTGTAAAAGGAGCCTGGCTTTGAGAGTTCTTAGTCTCACCCAATTTCCAACTTGCTTTCTGCTTCTGGTTTGTCTTTGAAGATGTGATCTCTCAGCTTCCTGTTTCTTCAGCCTTGCCTACTGCTTGCTATTTTACCTCTTTGAGGAGATGGACTTGTATCAGTTTGGGACCACATATCCAAATTGGTCTTTCTTCCTTAAGTTGCCTTTGGTTGTAGTGTATAATGACAGCAAAAGGAAAATAACCAATACACCCTTAGACACCTAAGTAACTCTTATAAACTCATTGTTTTGCCAGATTGGTTTGGTGGAAATTCTGCCTTCCTCTATCATCTCTATCCAATCAACAATAATAATAAACACATTTTATTTCCATATGACAATGAAAAGTCAAAAAAATGGTATAATCCATGCCATGAATCCATGGGAAAGGTATGGATTTCTGCTATGACTGAGGAGGATTACAGAATTATATTTACTTGGTATTCTCAGGGATTCCAATAATATAGCAATTATTGATGTAACATTCATTTTATTTTAGGTAATGTCTAAATCTGATATATTTTCAATTAAAATTATCAAATAAATTAGATTCCAAAACAGAATATAAACAAATATTTATTATGTATTATGTTTCATAAATATAATCACCATCCTTAAAGATTATTTTATTGATACTAATAAATCTACACACACACAATTATTGTCTTGTTACAGATCAAAAAACACAAAGAAAATTATTTTGAATGACCTACCACAGAAAATGAAATAACTGTCATACACAGATGACCATGCACCCACCAGCACTTTTTATGTAATATATACTAAATATTTTTAAGGCGAATTCCATCATTACCACTTTTGGTTGATACACTGAAGTGCAAAGAAGATAAATTGCTTGTCCATGGTTATTCATATAGCCAATGTTAGACAAAAAGGTTGAGCCACATATAATGTGATCATTAAAGTTGGAAAACTCAGTTCAAAGATAAACACTAGTGATTCAAAAGTAGATATTTATCTTACCTTACATTTTATCAATCAACAAATTCAAAGCACTGAATGGAATTTTCGCATGGTCAAGTCTCTAAGTTTGAAGACTCATAATGGCAGAGCAAACTTAATAATTCCTAAAATATGGTAGTCTTTTGAAAATAAAGAAAACAATGATTCAGGGATTATTATAAAGAAAATCCATGAACAGATCTAAAGTGATTGTGCCTTTGTTTCTCTTTGTGTCAAGTGATCAAGATCTTTTTATTTTCTTTGTCATTTCCTGCTCTCTTGTATAAAGATTAAAGGTATGAAAGTTCTTTGGAATAGATATCTTCCTCTTTTTAACTTATACCAATTCCAGAAACAGTACATATTAGAGATTGTGAGAGGCCTGACGAAAGGAATCAGAATTTAGGATGCATTTAACCGGGCTGTGTTGGGGAACTGAACAATGGAAACCTCTATATGTTGTTCAGGAAGAATCTGTGATGTAGTTCGAATGAGCTGTCACTCAAGCTGAGTGGAGCTGGAGCTGCATATGTATCATCCACCATCTGCTGTGTAACCCCTCACCAGTGTTCCTATGAAAACAATGTTCCTATGAAAACTGCATTCATTGGGTCACTGATCTCCACTTCAGAAGAATCACTCTTTGTGCCCTCTCAATGATAAATAAACATTTCTTCACATCTCCCCAAGAAAAGTCAAATAATGAAAAAACAGCAAGAAAATATTGTTGAATGCCTACCAAAGAAAATGAAATAGCCCTCATATACAGCTGAGCATGCACCAACCAGCACTTTTTGTGTAATATAGACTAAGTATTTTAAAGGTAAATTCCATTATTATTATTGTTGTCTCCCCAAGACAAGTCAAATAATCACTCCCAGCCTCATTTTTTTTTTTTTTTTTTTTTTTTTTTTTGGTTTTTCCAGACAGGGTTTCTCTGTGTAGCATTGGAGCCTATCCTGGCACTCGCTCTGGAGTCCAGGCTGGCCTCAAACTCACATAGTTCCACCTGCCTCTGCCTCCTGAGTGCTGGGATTAAAGTCGTGTGCCACCAACGTCCGGCCAGGCTCATATTTTGAACACTTGTTCTGAAGTGGTTGCAGCACTTGGGGGAGATACGGAATTTTATTATAGATGGTGTTTTGCTGCAGAGAGTAAGAAAAGGAAGAGGCTGAGACTGTTCTAAGCCCCTAGTTTGTTTCACTCCATCATGATGTAAGTAGCCTCTAACGTAGGTTCCTACTAACAAAAACTAAATTGTTATACTATATTCACCAGCTATTAAGGAATAAAACTAAAATTAAATAATTATTTTGTTTATGTCAACAATTATCTTACAGCAATGTATATGTAATCAAGACTACCAAATATATTTATATAGTATATGTAGTATATATATGCGCACACCCACACCCACATATACACACCACACAAACACACACACACACACACACACACACACACACACACATATATATATATTAAATATGGCACATTTAATAATGTCTAACAACTTTCAGTCTGTGGAAAGGTTTTATAATCATATTGATAAATTGTTACCATATGAAAGACAATGAAGTTAGAGTTGATTTTAATTAACCCTCTTCTTGCCTAGCAAATGATATCCCTCTAAGGCAAGTTAGCAATAAAATGATAGCAATAGTTAGGCATCATACTAAGTATCATGTATGTCTTATTTCATATTATCATATTCATTTAATGTGCTTCTTAGTGATAAGAAAACTGTTTCTACTAATGACATTCCCAAGGATATTCAGCTAGCATACACTTAACAAACTATGCCATATAATATAGATTAGCCATATATTATTTATTAACATGTTAGAAGGTTTTTTGAGGATTATTATTGTTCCTTCATATTGTTTCACTTTTCATTCCAATAGAAAAGTAAAATTAAAAAAAAACTTGTGTCCTGTCTTTTGTTAAATTTTCCATATGTGTGTGTGTATCTTGAAATTATGCCATTTTTATAAGTCTTGTGTATTAAAGTATTAAAATGAGTGAGTTAATACATCACTCATGAAGAGATTGTTATGATGCATTGATGGCCACAGCCACATAATAAATCCTTGTTGTTCCCCATGTGATTCACATCTCACCACAGATTCTCACAATTGCTCTCGTGTGGAAAGATCTTTTGTTTTGTTTTCAATTATTTTGACTACTACCATTGCTCTTATTAATATTGGCATGGTAATAATACTAGATTAGAGGCTCAGAGGGTAAATAGAACTATTTTTACAGCATTCATGCTGCTGGTTACTGAAAACGCAAATAAGAAATTCCTCATTAACTGTCTGGTACTGAAGTAGTTTTCAGATCTGCACTAAGAATGCAAAGTGATTAGCAGTGGTGCTCTCTAGCTTTGCTTGAGTTGTTTCTATTGCCATTTAACTCTCCTTTCCCTTTTTCTTTTTCAAGTACTCTGTTGATGTTACTGGGATGGATGAAAGAGAATCTCCATCAGTACAAGAGCCTTTGTTAAGCCTTCTGATCTTTTATCTCCTCCTGGAGTTTCCCATATTAGCATAATTGTTTTGACTCTGTTGTGTCTGTTGAATCTCTCTCTCCTCCTAAAGTTCAAGATCAGGAGCAGATGCCCATGTGCCCACTCCTTTCAGAGGCAGGCTTTAGCCTCCTTGTGTCTCTGTAGCTTTTGTTGTGCTCATCTTCTCAGGAAGTCTGTCTTCACAAAGACACATGTGGTAGTTAATTGTACTCTCAGATCCTCTAAGAAGGCTGACACACCTGCTCTCCACTTCACTGTCTCTTTTGATCTCTCTAGAAATACCCAACTTTGATTATGTGAGAGTCTTCTGTAACTGTGGTACGTGTGTGGAAAGCAACAGAAACCTTCCATTATAATAGTTTTGACCTCAAAAAGAGGCTATTTGGGGCTCTGTGTGTAAAGACAGCAAGAAAAAAAAAGAAATGGAATGTTGAATGTTTTGTCTCTTCGTAATCCAGAGATAGTTTTTTAATCACTTAATGTTTAACAGGCTGTGAGCAGCTGTGAGTTGTGCTATTAACCTGCAAACATATTTTTTCAAACACTGACATACTATTATATTGCAAACACATTTTTAAAGCACTGATATACTATTGTTTCTGTTTTCTAAGTAACCATTTATTGCTACTAGGTGGTTACAAAAAGAAAGGCAAAATAAAGCCCCATTTAGAAATAAATACTCTTCAGGGGGAAACACAAAAGAGGAAATAATCATCAACTAATTATCAATGTGTTCAGGATTTTACCTATGAAGCAGAACCTATTGCCACTCTGGAACAATGCTAAGTGATTGCTTTATAACTTGCAAGGCAAGTTTGACAGCAATAATGTGAATGTGAGTAGCTGTTTCCATTTTTCTTCTAATTGTTCATGACTGTGCTCTCCCGTATTTTTATAATTTTCAAATACTTGACAGGTATTCAGTTTAGGCTAAAGATTTTATTTTCCTTCATTGAAGTGTGTGTGTGTGTGTGTGTGTGTGTGTGTGTGTGTGTGTGTGTGTGTGTGTGAGTGTGTGTGTGTGTATGTGTCTCTCTTCTCTCTCTCTCTCTCTCTCTCTCTCTCTCTCTCTCTCTGTGTGTGTGTGTGTGTGTGTGTGTGTATGTGTGTGGTTGAATGCTTATGCAGACAGTGTCTTTTCCTGGCCTGATGCTCAATCAACAGGCTAACTTTCCTTCCCAGGCAGGCAGCCTCAGGTTCTAACTTTCTTTAAGTGAGCTACTATCCTAGGTTTATTTATTTGTTTATTCATTTATTTATTTTATTTGTGGTGTGTGCCTCTGATTTTACACGGTTTTGGACACATGTGTATTTGTGGAGGCCCCCAAGTTGATGTATGTTACTTCTTGATGATTCTCTACCTTATTTATAGTGGTGTAGCTAAACTAAGAGCTTTCAAGTCTATTTAGTCTAGCTAGACACCTTTCCTTAGGGATTCCTTGTCTACACCACCCAAGTACTAGAACTAAACGTCAGCACCAATCTTGCCCAGGTTTGACACTGGTGGTAGGAATCTAAACATCCATGTTCATTCTTGTGTAATTTGTGCTTTATTTACAAGACAGCTTGCCAGCCTAACTCCAGAATTTTTAAAAAATTTTTGCACTTTACTAAGATATCACCCAGCTCACCATTATAATAAATTTTAAATTATTTATAAAGATTCTGATACAAAGTGGAGCTCTGGTGATTGAGGATACTTACAAGTAAATATTTTATTACAACTGGTTCATTACATGTTCATTCATTCACAGGGGTATCTTGAATATCCATTAAACAGAATATAAAAGTTGTGTGATAACTTAATAAAAGTAAACAAAATTCATCAAAGCCTTTATACTATATTTTTATGACTTTAGTTCTTTATATATTCATATAAAGAATAGAAATAACACACTAACATGTAACTATCTGTTGCTTTTCCAGTTATGATCAATCATGGATGATGGCTAACTAAAGAAAATAAAATGTACATGAGGATAGTCATTTTATTGTACAAACATGGCATGAAAAGTTCCTGTTGTCTCACAATTTATTTGTACAGACATTTGCTCAGAATAGGCACATTTTTCATGGCCAGTTCAAAGATTTATTTGTTAAATGATATTGTAAACATCTATGCTTCTCCTGTCTATAGCAAAGAATTTCAGTGCCTTTATCACAGCATATAATTCTCATATTATCTGGCACCTCTGATAACAACTCTCTGTGATATCTGAGTTCCTATTACACACACATTTCCATGTCTGATCAGACAGTCAAAATTCAATGACATTCACCTCAAAGTATTCTAGTTTCAGTTTGCTGACAAACTGGCTATGTTTTGTTTTCTTTTTCTTTGTCACTTGTGCCAATTTTTAAACAGTAAAATTAACCTATGAAAACCATATGGACATTTCATGAGACTTTGATTGCATGGTCATTTAGGCACTCACAGGTTATGCTTCTGAGGAACATGACCTTTGCAAAATGTCAGCGCAGTTTAATAAAGAAAGAATTTAAAAATGGGTGGCAAGAGAGCCTATGTACCCACTCTTCTAGGTCTTGCACAGCTCAGTGGAATAATGAAAATATCCTTTGTAATTTGCATTTCTGTGTTCAGATTAGCCAGATTTCTTTACTTTGATTCTCTAAAGCCATCAAAGCAATAGTTGTTATTTTTACTATATAATTCTCTCTCTCTCTCTCTCTCTCTCTCTCTCTCTCTCTCTCTTTCTCTCTCTCTTTCTCTGTCTCTTTTATTCTTTCTTTCTCAATAAGGAAGTAAAACATCTTATTTCCCTTTTGGTGCTTGTTTTTCTCATGTTCTTTCAGTGTCTAATTAGGCCATCTGTTTCAAAATTAGCCATTGGGAATGGATTTAGCTTGTTTGTATTTGCCTGTCTGTTTGTTTTATTTCCATCAATGACATTTTCAATATGGCTTTTACTTTTTCTAACTTGAAATCTTTTATTTCTTTTCCAAATGAAGAGAACATTTTTTAAAAGATTATTCTTCTCTGTAAAAAAAAAAATCAGCTGAGAGTAGAGTTTCTCCATTTTCTATACTGTTTTCTTTGTGACAGTATTCCAACATATCCCATGGGTGGAGAATAGAGAAAGGTAGAGGCCTCATATGCAGCATCATGTGACTATAGAAGAAAGAACTTTTTTGTCTTATTTGAAAGTAATACTAGTATTTCCTCTATTTAAATACTATAGAGGGGAGATTTAAGAGACTTTTAATATGGCTGTGTAGTTAAACATACCTAACATGTAATCAAAAGGGCTTGACACCCGTGAAGCACTGGTGCTATGCTAGTATCATGGCAAATCTCTGAACATGTAAGCCATTTCTTCTACTGAATTCTTACATTCTAAGTAAAGAGAGATAATGTGGTTTATGAGTTTTCTTTGCGCTGTTATGTTCACAATTCTAGGATCTCAATATTTGCCTGAGTTGCTTTCAAAATTTTTAGTTTAAATTTAGAAAGTATGGTTTACAATTATAGAATCTAGTAATTAAACTGTGTGTGTGCTACATAAATACCATTTAAAGTATCCCACATACCATTTCACAATGAACAAGTTATAATACTTGAGTGTTATCAGTTTTGACTTGTGTTTCTTATATTCATTACTACTAAGAATACAGAGGAGAGCTCTTGTGAAAGTGCCAATTACACTGACCTGTTATCCATTTTAATTAAATATACAACACATGAGACATGGGAATTTTCTGTTAAAAATAAATAAACCTTCATCTGATTGTCTTTTTCCCTAAGACCATAAACCAGATTTGGCCACTAGATGAACTTGTTCATTGTGCAAGTTGGGCTTCCATTTGCTTTAAAACTTTGCCGTAAGTGAACAGTTTGTCTTTGCTGATGGCATGAACACACACACTGTCTGGTTTCAGTTCTTTGTGTGAAAAAGAAGAGCATGACCCTGTCCTAGTAAAATTTGAGGTTTGATGGTCAGGGGTTTTTCTACCACCCTCACTATTGGATTGCAAAGATACAGGCAGATCAGTTTGCACAGTAGATATGGGTGTTTTATGTTCTTAGAATTCCATTCTGTAACTATCTAATTTACAGAGACTTTTTCACAAATGGGGCAAAATGTGATCATCTCAGTCATACTCAAAGGCAAGAAAGAGTTCAAGGAACACCCATATATTATCTCCCACTTTTAGTAGTTAAGACTATTTCTTCAATCTTAGATACTCTCTATTCTCATGTACAGAAGGAATTTTGCTCTTGTTACTTGATGTTTTTGAGGTACATCATATTTTAAAGAATATAAAAGCATAAGATAGCATCTAGTTTCTCCTAGGGTCATAGGGTTAATTGAAAAGTAAAGATTTTCACTAAAAATAAGGGAAATGGTAATGGGTACACAACTTAAAACATCTGTAGATATTGAGTAAGGATACCTGATTAAGTTACACCATCTGTTAACTCTAACTTAATATTCTGTATTAAATAATACATTAGTGAAAAAGCCGAGAGTTCAAATTAATGAATAGCCCAGAGTGTGCTTTAGGAAAGAAAACTATATATTTGAATTCTCATTTTCATGGTGTCTGATTGTGTTTGCACCTGTCATCCTTTGCATTACTCTGAAGCAGATGATCCAGCTGTTGTACATTGGTTAAACCAGGACCACTGCTTCAAGGCTTCTTTGTTCTGGAGGTATGAATATGTACCCATCATTCAGCACTCAAGTATGCACTAAACAGAAAACACAGGATACTGAAAATCTCTAGAGTGACCCAAAAGTAAAGGATGGTAGAAGATATAGATGACTACATACAACTTTATCTAGCACGAGGATGATTGCAAAGCTTGCTATTAATGATCATTGTTCTTCAACAGACTTAAGAGGAATGTCTCTCCAGTTGAGAAAAGCTTTAAATACCTCCACAGTGCGCCAGCAGAGTGGTTCATCTTTTCACTACTCACACTTTCTCATCTCTCATTATCTGTCGCAAGCCTAGAGTTCTCAAACAGTGTTCACAAAAGCCATGATCCCATTTAACCTTCTAAGGAGCTGGCCAACCCGTGGAATATGCATAGAGAGAACAAATTTCTTTGTCTTGTTTTGGAAACTGGCATGTATTATTTAAACAATCCTCAGACTTTTATGAGACGATTCCATTATTCCTTTTATGAAATGTGGTAATTGAACATTGAAGAGGAAAATATTCACCAATACCTCAACTACTTAATTGAGGTATTCAATGCCATGTTTAGTGCTCTTTCACAAGCATGGCTTCAGGTGAAAGATCTGACAAGCATTATATAATCTCAGGACTTGGAATTCAGACTCAGAAACACTGGAAGTACAAGGACAGCCTCATTTTTACAGATAGTTCATCACTGTTGCCTTGGTAGCTTAGTGAGACCCTCTCTAATATAGAGAAAGACCCAGTTAATAGGCCTGGGCAGTCTATAGGGCCTCTGCTAGTAGATCATTATTTATCGATAGTGTACTTGAAAGGTTCAGGTATTATGCTGGCTTGGCGCTGTTACCTGGCAGAATCCACTCAGACAGTACCCAGGTCAGTCCAGGGTTCCATGGGAACTATGTCTGCAGGCAGGTGTAAAGGACCCCCTTAAAAGACAGACCCCTCCCCACTGTACTCACTTTGCTTTTTCTCCTCTCCTCTCCTCTCCTCTCCTCTCCTCTCCTCTCCTCTTCTCTTCTCTCCTCTCCTCTCCTCTCCTCTTCTCTTCTCTTCTCTTCCCTCTCTTACTCCCCTGCTCTCTGCTCTCTCTCTTTTCATTTTCCTCTTCTGCATCGCTCTTGCTCTTCTACTCCCACTCCCTTTCTCCCTCCCCTACTTGTAATAAACTATGGTTAATGTATCTCTCATTTTCACGTTTCTCTTGCACCCTTTTTATATTTTTAAACTTAAACAAGAGAACAACATTTGATGCCATGACTCATCGGATAGGCTCTCTCTGTAAACTCTCCCTCCACGGGCACGGGAACTTGCAGGGATCCTAGAACCCGAACAAATGATCCACTTTCCATCTCTCAGTTTTTCTTGGCATTTCTTCCTGCCTGTGGTGGTCTGACATGCCAGAACCCTGTAAACTTCAGTTTGCTGCTTTTCAAACTAAGGATCTCTGGAGTCTTCCGTACAACACCACCTGCCCCTTTAGGACTCCACTCATATCAAGACCATGGTCTCTTGTGTTTTTGGACCAGTCAAAAATCCCAGTATGGGAGCCCTGGCTCCTGATTTGTGCTCAACAGAACAAGAAATTAGTGCCTTTTGTATCTGATCCTCCCTTGGTTTGGGGGATGGATGCTTGAGATTATAAGCTTGGGATCTGTTTTGCCCCTCTCATGGAAGCTGGGCCCTCAATATCAAACCATGTGCCCTCTAATCGGCACCCTACATTCTGCCAGTGATCCATGGTTGGGAAAGCAGCCCCTACTCTCTTTTACTAGTCTGCTCTATTTCCTTCCCTGCATGCTAAATCTCCTGCCAGCCACAGCAGAAACTTTCTTTCACCTGTGAATGTCCTGTTTCGTAGACCTCTTATGTACCTGTTCAAAATGTCTCTCACTCTCCTGTTTGTTGTATCTCTGGTGCCCTTCTACCATATTTCCTCTTGGTTTGAATGCCAGTGGCTTACATTGGCCTGGCCTGGGACAACATCTGTTCAAGATGCTCTGATTTTTTTTTCCTCCATGAATGAGGTCTCTTGGGGTTTTTTTACCCTAGCACTGTCCATAGACTGGTGCATTCATTTCTCAGACCTACTGTGATCTTTTTTGGATGTTGTTCCACTTGAAATCTGGTGCCTTCTACTCTGCCAACATCTTGTCATGTCTAAGAGGCACCAGAGTTCCATAGAGGTTGGACTGCGATGGAGCAACCAGCTACCTCTGGAAGCCCAGGACATGGCAGCACTCCACTTTCTCAGGTCCCCAAAGGTGGTCAACACCCACTAAGTCAGCAGGAAGCAGTCTTAAGAATCTTATTCCCTAACCCGCCACGTCTAACACCCCACCTTTTTAATAATAGGTAAAGGCCGGAATGACGGTTCAGAATTACACTGGCCTGACTCTGTTACCTGCCAGAATTCACTCAGACAGTAGCCAGGTAATCCCAGGGTTCCATGGGAACTAAGTCTGCATGCAGGTGTAAAGGGCCTCTTTAAAAGACAGACCCCTGCCCACTTATGCTATCTTTGCTGTCTTCTCTTCTCCTATTCTCTCTCTTCTCTTTACTCTCTGTTAGCCCCCCCTCTCTCTTTCTCTCTCCCTCTCTTCCTTTTCCTCTTCTGCATCACTCTCATCTCTCCCACACCCCTCTCCCTCCCCCATCTGTAATAAACTGTGGTCAATGTTTCTCTCATTCTCACCTCTCTCTTGCGTCCTTTTATATTTTTAAGCTTAAACAAGAAAACAACAGTACAAATTGACTTTGGGAGCCCATTCCACATAGAGGGATATTCTCTCTCAGCCTAGACACCCCAAGGAGGGCCTAGGCCCTGTTGCAAATGATGTAACAGACATTGATGATCCCCATGGAAGGCCTCACCCTTCCTGGGGAGCAGAAAGGGGGTGGGATGGGTGATCGGTGGGGGGCATGGAACGATGAGAGGGAGAGGGAACTGGATTTGATGTGTAAAACAAGATTATTTCTAATTTAAATTTAGCAAAGAAAAGAAAAGAAAGAACCTAGAATTTCTCCTCTTTTATGTGTTTACAGATAACCTGATAATTTTACTTCCTTATTTAAACATATATTTGGAATAATAATTCATTTAAATCTAGATTAAAATGTGTTGGCCTCATCCATGATAAAACACATCTGGAACACTGTGTCCAATTCCCGGTTTCGGTGGGTATAGTTTATATAATTTATACTCACAAAAGCTCTGGAAATTTGCCTTTATATATTAAGATGTATTTTCTTTGGTATACATATATATTCATTCTGTTAATGAGTCATATTTCTAATGTAGATTAACATACTTTCCTGTCATCAAATTTACAAATATCAGAGTTCTTCATTGTATGTCTTATGCACATAACAAATTGTCACACTGTATTTATCCCCCTTTAAAATTTAATTGAAACAAAAGTAAGTAAAGATTAATACATAAACTAAAATTTAAAAAATCAATTATTACTATCAATTGCAATACTACATAAAATACAACAGGCCTGGTGGAAATTAAATATTGTTGTTTTTTTGTTGTTATTATCTTGTTTCCCTAACTAAGTCATTTATCTTTCCTAACTTACCTTTAAATGTTGAAAAGTTAATTTGAATCAGCTCTACAAACATTTTTGGTTTAATATTAGAGAAACTAACTTTAATGAAAAATATACATACAGATATAGCATGAAAATCTCAAAAAATATGAAATTTGCAATTAAACGTTAATGTTCCAAAATTTTAGCACCAAAAATATATTTAGGCTATTATATTCATCTCAAAATTATCCTGCAACTTGTTTGATCATTAACAATATGAAATGAAACTACTTGTGATACAAATAAAGGTTTCATCATTTCTAAAAATATCTGTTTATATTCTATAAAATGAATAATGAGAGATGAGGTTTCTCTTTCCTATTCCACAAACAATTCACTTAATATCTTTCACAGTGCTCTATTGTACTTAAGGGATGCAAGGAGCTTGCAATAATAATCCAATCTTCAGAACAGAACTGTGTTACATGCAATAAGGGGATTAGCATTCCCATTTCACAGATGTAGAAAGTGATACTCATATGAGCTAGAGGACTTATTAAAGTATCCAGTAGCTGTTCAAAACAGAAACAGGCATGCACATCTTAGCACTGAACCATTCTCCTGGAATCCAATTGTGGAGAGGGAGGAGGGATGAGCAAAGGAGCCAAGACTGCACTGCAGAAACCCACAGAAACAGTTGACCTGACCTAGTGAGAGCATGGAGATCCTAGTTATAAAGCTGGGGAACCAGCATTGGACCGAACCAAGCCCTCTGAATGTGGTTGCCAGCTAGGAGGCCAAGATAGCCAATGGGACCTCTAAAAGTGGAGCCAGTCTTTAACCCTAGAGCACAAATGGACTTTGGGAGCCCATTCCTTATGGAGGGATACTATTGCAGCCCAGACACAGCAAGAAGGGCCTGGGCCCTCCCCCAAACCATATGACAGACTTTGAAGTTACCTAGTGGAGGGCCTCAATATCCCTGGGAAGGAGTTGGGGGATGGGTTGGGGTGGCACTGGTGTGGAACATGGGAGGATGAGAGGATAAGGGAATGGGGAGATGGATATGTAAATATGAGTAGTAATTAAACAATTTAAATAAAAATTATTGAGGCACATTCAGTTTATTATAAACAGTAATGGCATAAATCATCCTCATATATTCAAAACTACTCATCTGTCAGTTTGTATTCTGCTAGTAGCTGACATTGTAGTGTCTTCCTTTGTCTACCTTTGGGTCATTGTTTCAAGAGTGATTCAATCAATGGAAGAATGAGTAGAACCTCATCAGTGAAGCATGCAGGAAAAGAGACAGTGATTGTGCATGGCCATGAGAAGTATTCTTTTTTAATGACAATCAAAAATTCCTAAGGGAAATCACCAATGTATAGAATTTCCAAGTAGCCATTCAAATCAGTTGAAGGAGTGGCCTTGAAAATCAGATACTCAAAACTACCCACAGTTAATAAAGCTATGTTTAGTATGTGACAGAGTGGTGACAACATTTATTTCTACTGGAAACAGAGAAAAAGACAATCAGGTTCCAAGTCAAGTAGCTTTGAGGTCAGTTACATGATATCCCCTGTAGTTGAATACCTATTGTACTTTTGGAAAATAACTGAGCGTATCATGTACATCCTTACATGTTATGGTCTGTGGCTGCTGACACAGAAACTTTTAATGTCATACAACTTTAGTCACACTGTCTGCTGTGTACTTTCTATGCCAGACATTTATCAATAGACATAGGTACCTTTGTTACCATGTTTCAGGTAAGGATTTGCAATATGACAAATGAATACTTCATGATTCTTTACTTTCTAACAGACAGACAAAGACTAAAAATTCTACTTTTCACTCTGTGGGTCATATAAGTCTTGAATTATGTTTCTCCTACCCAAGATCCCAAAATGTTGAATTATAAGCTACATCACATTCCTAAATAAAGTTCTTAACTATGTGTCAGGCTTTCTTTGGGAACAGTGACCTAGTATCCTATTAGAGAAAAGCAGTTGTACCTTATTCTTCAATGGTTATCTCCACAATTCAAATAGACAGTTAGTTATGTAATAAACTGTGTAGTTGTAATATTGTGTCTTACATTAGAACAACAAATACAAACCAGGTACTGGTAGCAAGTGTCTTTAACACCAGCACTTGGGAGGCAGAGATAGGTGAATTTCTGTGAGTTCAAGGCTAGCCTGATCTACAGAGCAAGTTGCAAGACATCAGGGCTACACAGAAAGACACTGTCTCAAAAAACTAAAAAAATAAAAAAATAAATAAATATAAGAATACCAGATACTGTTCCTATGACAGCAAACATTTTGATAAGCACCTCAGTCACTCTCACCCATATTTAATATGCAAAAACACAATGATGATTACTAAAGTGTTTCTTGCAACTCTCAGGACTTCGTTAGAATTTAATATGCCTGAAATAGTGTTAAGAGCAAATTAATATGTACAGTCTGGTGAGCCCCAAAGAAGCAATTCTTCTAAATAGTGAAGTGAAAAGACCCCCTTTGATTATTCATATACTTCTTAATTGGATAGGGGAAGTGAGAAATTAAAGCCAAATTATTTAGCTTCTTTTACATAATATTCATTAATACTTTAAGTTCCCATGATATATTTCTTGGTGAGCATTTTTCATTATCTTTTCTTCATTGCTATCCTTCATTCAGTTTTCAATCAGTGTAACAATACTGGAAGCTAAGGTAATTTGAATTAAATTTTCAAGCATAATCTATTTGAATAAGTGTTTGTGAATTGCTATCATCCAGTTTTATTAGGAGCAAGATATTTTCTCTCAGTTCTATTTCTTTATCCACTAATTTAGTGAGTTTATCAAAACAGCAGTCAACTTTATCTAGCATTACATGTTCTTTATAAACTTATCACGTACCAAGAAAATGCAATCTCCTATTTACTAACATAGCAGGAAATAGAACCACAAGTTTGTTGCTGTTGTTTCTTAACCTTTTGTTTTCTTTTTCTTCTTTAACACTCCTAACCAGGACTGTTTAGAGATAGTTTTGCCATGTGAGGGAAGAATCTGTCTCTTATCTGCTTTCTTTAAAGGTGGAAAGTCAAATAGGTAAAACATCTTTTAATTCACAATTCTTGAAAATGAAGTGATTTCCAAAGAGTGATATCCTTGTGGTGTAAATATGGGCCCTAAAGTGTAGCATGTAAAATATTTCAGCCCAATTGAAGCCAAGCTTTACTGGTACTTTTGGGGATAACAAGTCCTGCCATCTATCATTGTGCCCATGTTAACCTGTTAAGTAAATTTATCTAATTTTCCTAAGTATTTAATACCTTTTTTATTTAGAGAATACTTTATTTGTTTTTGTAATCAAATCCACATAGACAGGACCTTACAAATTTAATACAGTGCATTACCCCTGTACAAATGGAAAAAAATTAAGCTCAACATTTTTAGACCAATATGGCTGTTAATTTCTGTACAATGCCAACTCAACACGGTAAACTGGGATACTTTTTTCCAAAGTTGAGAGCACAAATAAAGTTTCCAAAAATTCAAATTATATATGCATATAGATATTTATATTTATAAAAAAGACCAATAATAACAGTATGTTATGCATCAATAGCAGCAACATCTTTTCCAGGTTCTGTAGTCACTTGAACAAAATTGTAGAGATATCCAGCACACTCCATTTAAAAAAAAGAAAAGAAAAAAACAATCCCCCAAAACAGCACAGTTCTGTTACTCTTGTGGTAAGAGAGTACCTGGCATCCTTTTTTTAAATTAGCTTCTCAATCATCATCTGGAAGGAAACCAACATCATTAAAAACAGCTCTGATAAAGCACGGTCACTACTATGTATCATAAAGCAGGTCCACCTATGAGTGAGGACATATCATGTTTGTCTTTTTGTGATTGGGTTACCTCACTCAGAATGGTTTCTTCGAGTACCATCAATTTCCTGCAAATTTCAAGATTCCATTGTTTTTTTTTTCTGCTGAGTAGTACTCCATTGTGTAAATGTACCACATTTTCTCTATCCATTCTTCGGTTGAGGGGCATCTAGGCTGTTTCCAGTTTCTGGCTATTACAAATAATGCTGCTATGTACATGGTTAAACAGATGTCCTTGTTGTAGGAATGTGCTTCTTTAGGGTATATGCCTAGGAGTGGAATTGCTGGATCTTGTAGTAGACTCATTCCCATTTTCTTGAGGAGTCACCATACTGATTTCCAAAGTGGCTGTACTAGTTGGCACTCCCACAAGCAGTGGAGGAGTGTTCTTCTTTCTTCGCATTCTCTCCAGCATAAATTGTCATTGGTATTTTTGATTTTAGCCATTCTAACAGGTGTAAGACGGTATCTCAGAATTGTTTAGATTTGCATTTCCCTGATGGCTGAACACTTTGTTATGCGTCTTTCAGTTTTTCAGCCATTTTATATTCCTCTATTGAGAATTGTCTATTTAGTTCTGTACCCCATTTTTTAATTGGATTGTTTGGTGTTTTGGAGAATAGCTTCTTTAGTTATTTGTATATTTTGGAGATCAGCCCTCTGTCAGATTTAGAGTTGGTGAATATCTTTTCCCAGTCTGTATTTTTATATATATTTTGGAATAATCTTCCCCATTACTGTTTAAATTAAACTGAGGAAAGATGTGATAATATAAGTATAGATGAATAAAACATTCTGAAAACAACAACTAGCAAATCAAATCAACATATATGGAAATTAAATTTACTGGTTAATAAAGAAAGCCTACAAAATAAGTGTTATTTCTCTAATTTTAGCCTATAAACCCATCATTTATTAAGATGTCAATTTTAACATTTTACTTTCATATACTAAATAAAGTATGTGAATATGCATCCAAAATTAATTTCATGAACCACATAAAATATATTATGCCCCACTTTTAAGCAAAGAGTAATACTTTTTTAAATGTTTTTCTGATTTTTAAATTTTAAATTAGAAACAAGCTTCTTTTACATGTCAATCTCAGTTCCCTCTCCCTCCCTGCCTTCCCTGCCTGACACCTACCTTCCTATCTCAACTCCTTTCTGCTCCCCTAGACCCACCCCAGTGTGTCTAGGCTAAAAGAGAATCTCTCTATGTACAGAGGGCTCCCAAAGCCCATTTGTTTACTAGGGGTAAATACTGATCCACTAAGTAATCATTGGTGTTTTTGATTTTAGCCATTCTGACAGGTTTAAGATGGTATCTTAGAGTTGTTTTGATTTGTATTTCCCTGATGGCTAAGGATGTTGAGCACTTTCTTATGTGTCTTTCTGCCTTTATTGATTCCTCTCTTTACACAAAACTGCAAATAAACTATCATTGAATTTGATGACATTTTACTAATTATTAATCAATTTTAGGATCCGAAAATCAAAATTTATGTCCTCTATTTTTT
Source organism: Cricetulus griseus (assembly GCF_003668045.3). Classification (NCBI taxonomy): domain Eukaryota; kingdom Metazoa; phylum Chordata; class Mammalia; order Rodentia; family Cricetidae; genus Cricetulus; species Cricetulus griseus. The sequence continues at coordinate 176,993,240 of NC_048596.1, forward strand.
CATACATACTTACACATGTCTTCATGTCTAAATTAATAATGAAATTATGTGTATTGAAAGTGAATGTGAAGAATCTGTTTTAAAGGCATGGCATGCTGAAAAATGCATTCAAAGTTTTCCAATCTCTTTACAGCAATTATTACAAACATGCTTTGTATGGATATTGGCATATGTTCTTTTTCTCTGAATTCATCTGAGGCTCTCAGTGCAATGAGAGCCACCAGCTCTGCATCCCCATAGGTAAGAACTACTTCCCTCTGAGTGCAGCAGATGCAAAGAGCAAATACAGCATCCTGGAATACTGACAATGTAACTGTTTTAGGCAGAGTTGAGAAGTCCATAATTTAAAGATGGGGTTGTATTCCTAATGTTGAATAGTTGAGAGTAGGATTAATTCTGATTTTACCAAAGAGCGATGAAAAGGTACTCATGAACATTCACTGGAACTAACTATTCTTTTAAAATTGTATGTAATTATGGAATCATTCAAAGTATTCAACCAGAAAAAGTAAATCTTGCATCTTACATTTCATGTGATTCAATTACCATGGAAATGGATAAGAGCTTGTATTTGTAGGAGAAAAGGATTTTCTTCTGTTAATTATGGTAGTTTGTAATTTCTAAAGGAATATACACATACCACTGAGAAATTATGAGAAAGAAAATTAACATAGATAATAAATAACATGAATATTTGACATGTATACATTTTTAAAGATATGTATGTAATCTATAAGTGAAGAAAATTAGTCTATAAGCAAGATAATACAAAATCTCTACTAATGAGAGAAACAAATTCAAGATATAAGAAAATGGATATATTCCAGATTTACATTTTATGTGAACATATTGGAAACCTCATTTCTATTGAAATGTCAACTTTAGCTAACATGGCATATATATTTAATTCAACAACAAATAAATGCCAGAATACTCTATAGACATTGACAAAATGATTCTAAAAGATACTTGACTATAATGAAATCCTAAAATAAAGAGTTACTAATGTTTTCCTTTTTGATTTAAATTAGAAAAAAAGCTTCTTTTACATGGCAATCCCAGTTCCCTCTCCTGCCCCCCTTTCCTGTCCCCCACAGACTTTCTATCCCAAACCATTTCTGCTCCCCAGCAAGGGGGGCCTTCCATGGGGAATCTTAAAATTTTGTAATAACATTGGGAGCGGGGTCTAGACCCTCCCCAGGGTGTCTAGGCTAAGAAAGTATCCCTCTATGTAGACTGGGATCCCAAAGTCCATTTGTGTATTTGGGGTAAATACTGATCCACTACCAGTGGCCCCATAGATTGTTCAGACCTCCAAACTGATCTCCTCATTCAGGGGGCTGGAACAGTCCCATGCTGATTTACCACCTATCAGTCTGGGGTCCATGAGCAACCCCTTGTTCAGGTCAGCTGTTTCTGTGGGTTTCTTCCATCCTGGTCTTGACCACTTTTCTCAACTTCTCCCTCTCTGCAACTGGATTCCAGAGTTCAGCTCAGTGTTTAGCTATGGGTGTCAGCTTCTGCTTGCATCAGCTACTGGATGAATGCACTAGGATGGTCTATTAGGTAGTCATCAATCTCATTATTAGAGAAGGGCATTTAAGGTAGCCTCTTGACTACTGCTTAGATTGTTAGTTGTGGTCAACCTTGTAGATCTCTAGACATTTCTCTAGTGCCAGAATTCTCTTTAAACTTATAATTGCTCCCTCTATGATGTTATCTCTTTTCTTGCTCTCCTCTGTTCTTCCCCTGAGTAAATATTCCTGCTCCCTCATGTCCTCCTCTTCCCTCTGCTTCTCTCCTCTTTCTTCTAACTCCCTCTCTCCTCCACCCATGATCCCAATTAGCTTATGAGATCTTGCCCTTTTTCCCTTCTCCATTGGAGCATGTATGTCTCTCTTAGGATTTTCCTTGTTTCCTAGCTTCTCTAGCAGTGTGGATTGTAGGCTGCTACATCTTTGCTCTAGGTCTGAAATCCATATATGAGTGAGTATATAGCATTTTTGTCTTTTTGTGACTGGGTTACTTCACTCTGTATGGTTTCCTCTAGTTCCATCCATTTGCCTGTGAATTTCAAGATTCCGTTATTTTCTTTCTACTGAGAAGTTCTCCATTGTGTAAAAACCACATTTTCTCCATCCAATCTTCAGTTGAGGGGCACCTAGGTTGCTTCCAGGTTCTGACTATTACAAATAATGCTGCAATGAACATGGTTGAACAGATGTCCTTGTTGTAGGAATGTGCTTCTTTTGGGTATATGCCTAAGAGTGGAATTCCTGGATCTTGTGTTAGACTGATTCCCATTTTTATGAGGAGTCACCATACTGATTTCCAAAGTGGCTATACAAGTTGGCACTCCCACAAGTAGTGGAGGAGTGATTCCCATTCTCCAAATCCTCTCTAGCATAAACTATCATTGTTGTTTTTTATTTTAGCCATTCTGAAAAGTGTAAGATGGTATATCAGAGTTCTTTTGATTTACATTTCCCCAATGGCTGAGGATGTTGAATACTTTCTTATGTGTCTTCAAACATTTTAAATTCCTCGATTGAGAAGTCTCTATTTAATTCTGTACACCACTTTTTAATTGGATTATTTGGTGTTTTAGAGACTAGCTTCTTGAGTTCTTTGTATATTTTGATAATCAGCCCTCTGTCAGATGTAGGGTTTGTAAATATCATTTCCCATTCTGTTCAAGCTGTATTATCGGGTTATCAACCTGAAAGCAGTTTAGTATTGGCACAAAAATAGACAGGTAGACCAATGGAATTGAATTGAAAACCCTGATTTTAATCAATACATCTATGAACCACTGATTTTTGACAAAGAAACTAAAATTAAACAATGAGAAAAAGAAAGCATCTTCAACAAATGGTGCTGGCATAACTGGTTGCTGGCATGTAGAAGACTGCAGATAGATCCATATCTATTGTCATGCACAAAACTTAAGTCCAAATGGATCAAAGACCTCAACATAAATACAGCCACATTGAACGTCTTAGATGAGAAGGTAGGTGGAACCTTCGAATGAATTGGTAAGGAAGACTGCTTCCTTAACATAATACCAGTACCACAGACCCTGAGATGGATAATTAATAAATGACACCTCCTGAAACTGAGAAGCTTTTGTAAGGCAAAGGACACAGTTAACAAGACAAATTGCCAGCCTACTGAATGCAAAAAGTTATTAACTTTTGATCGTTTTACTTAATATTGTATCTCACCCTGTAGAGAATAAAAGCAATACATGTTCTATATAATCTGATTTTTCAAATCTGAAGCTCAGTCTTCTCTCAGGCCTATGGTCGATGTACATCACCAGGATCAACAAAAGAAGGGAAAGTGCTGATGTGCCATTAACCCAAATATTAATATGTGAATATCTAAAACACTTTGGATGCATTTTAAAGTATACATGTCTAAGTTGCTCTAGCTATAATAAATGCTTTTAAACTTATGATTATTTTCAATTTAAAATGTTTTGTTTAAACCATGACATAGCCTCATCACTAGAGGTGATGATAGTTGTCCATAGTAAAATACAAATGAATAAAATGGGTTATGCATACACCACACATCTGTAAGACAAAAGTATGCAATCATTAAACATCACAGTATTGGTCAAAGATACAAGAATTTACAGGACAGAATAAGGACCCTCTGGACCCACGCTAATAGAGTTAAATGAAATAGCGAAATAATTTTGCAAGAAACCATTTTTCAACAAATATTTAAATTTTGGATGCTTATATCCAAAAAAGAAACAAAAATTAATGAAAAGTTACATATGAATTAAGATAGAGAGGTTATTGATGGGGGAAATACTTCTGTGTTTATCTTATTGATTGTTAAATAAAATACTGTTTGGCCAATGAAACAGCAAGTTAGGCAGGACTAGGAGTCAAAGAGGATTCTGGGAAATGTAGTAGAGAAGTGCTGATCTAGGCAGGAAGTAACATAGCAAGGAAACTCATATTTAAGTGAAAGAGAAACAGAAAGGGTCCTTTTTTTCTGTTAGCCTCCTCCAGCGGCAGGGTGTGAGCCACCGGCAAGGAGGGACAGCAATAAGGTGTCTGATAAGATAAGTCTTATAAAATATATAGATGTAAGATAATTGAGACTGAGCTGACAGATGAGAATCCTAGTCATCGGCCAAGCAGCATTGTACCTAATACAAGTTTCTGTGTATTCATTTGGGCCCTAACTCAGGCAGGCGGCTGGTGAAAAGCTTACACATGGCGGTGGGGCTCAGCGACTTTTGGTGGAAAGATTTATCATAACAGGTTATACTGAAAGTACTCAATACAGAATTTGATGTTGAATAAAACTATGGAAAGTCTGCACTAGCCTAAGGAAGGATATTTTTCTCCTTTTGAGTCTAGGAGCAAATTCCTGAAAATAGCTCCAAATTCAAAATCCACAGAGAAAACAATCTGTTGGCCTATATTAAACTTAAATACATATGTTTCTCAAATGATTGAGAAAAGGAAAGAAGAAAAACATATTCAATTCAAAGGAACTTTTGAAATGAAACATATCTAAAAGATAAAAAAATAAATCTTGGCGACACAATAAAAACAAAGCCCTCCCCCAGTTTCAAAATGAACAAATATCTGAAAAGTTTCTGCACTAAATAAAACCTATCAAATGAAAACAATTTATGAAAATATTCTACATTATTTGTCATTACAAAATATAAAATCTACCTCAACATAGCCATTTCATCTTAGATTGATGGAATCTATATCATACAAGTCCAATTTCTGAGTATGTAGAAATTCACATTACTATGAGAAATGAAATATTAAAAAGATATCTTAGACTCTTTCAGCTTTTCCACTATTAACCAAACACAACCTAACTGTATGATATAACACTCACCTTGCTACAAATATAAATGCAACTGAACTGAAAATTTATGCAGCAAAAGTATTTCTAGTATTTCTACCAATTATCCCAAACTGATAATAATCAGAAGATATTTAATAAGAGAGTGTATTTACAGAAAACAAAGCAAAGCAAACTCTGATATCTACAATGAATATCATACTCTGTATAAAGAGAATGATTTATCATGATATACAGAGTTGAATGACATTAAGTTTATATTTCTAATTGAAATATACCACTCTCAGAAGATTTTAAAATGTGTGTTTACTTTTTCCTGGAATTTTAGAAAAGTTACAAATATATAAACAGTTAGTAGTTGTCATCTGAGTTTAGTTTGTTGGGAATAAGACTTGAATACAGGCACTCAAAATATTTTAGGCAGAAGAGGCAATTTGTTTGATGATTTAATGTAACAGTGTTATCTGTGTCACAAAGACTAGACATTTATAGCAGTAAGTATAAATTTCACTGCTTGGAATTTTTAAAAAAGGTTTAATTTTTGAATAATAATTGAAGTAATTTTAGACCAGTAAGCAAATTGTCACAAAAGCATAAAAGGTATAAAACTGACAAACAGATGATGACATTAAGTGGCTTTGCAAAAATGGAAATACAAGTGTTAAGGTAAAAAAGAATGAACCCTGTGTGTTTGTGCTATTGATGAAATTTTTTTCCATTGTTTTGCAGAATAAATACTATGATGTCATTATATATGCATACTGCACATTAAAAATTTGAATACTGAACTTTACCTGGTGAGAGAATAATTTCATCTAAATAAAGACAGAAAAGTATTTCAAATGATGACTAAGAAAGCAGATTGAAGATGAATTTGTCAATATGGAAGCTCACTTGGTTAACATAGATATAGATGAACACATCCAAATACTTATCCACGCAAACATAACATATGATCACATAAACATGTATATATACTATGTGTCACTCATGCAATATACATGTTATTCATAGGTTATTATGCACATAGGTTTTTTTTTGCTTCCTTAGATAAGAGGGTATTGATATCTTACTGAAAAACAAACAAAAAAAACACCTACTTTACACATAGTGATTTTGAGAGATTTCTCTAGGATGAATAATTAGCATTCATTAGACACATGAATAATTCAAGTATTATTTTAGAAAACACATACTCTGAAAGATTTTTATATTGGGCCCAAAAATTAGAAACTTTTGAAAAAAAAAAGAAGCAAAAAGACATCTCAGAAAACACTCCCAAGAACATTAGCCAGTATTCCAGTTACATAATAATTTTAAGATGATTAACTAAAGATCAGAAAGGCTTAAGTTGGCTAACAATTGGAGATTTCCTTTCTCTATGTTGCTTCTGTAACTGCCCTGGTGCATGACATGTGTGGCATGGGCAACTGCTCACTTCCTGGTGCTGAGATGCAAAAAAAATAAGAGAGACTGCGATATGCACAATATAAGCAAGGTTAACTTCATCAGTAGTCTGTGACTGTAAATTTTTTCTAACAACAGCATATCAAATGAATATAATCCATTTTGTTTCAATTGTAAAGAATTATTTTCATGTTGATCTATGAGTGACTTCACGCATGGACCCTTACCACATATCTGGTATTTGCAGGGGGTTAGACTAGAAGAACATTGGGTTCCCTGGGACTGGGGTTACAGAGAGGTCTATGCTACTTCATATAGGTACTCTGGGCCTCTGCAAGGGCAAAAGGAGATTTAGCTACTGAGAAATCTCCACAATAGCAAAATTCAGTTGCTGAAGCTAAGTGTTATTATCTGCTAGATAACTTTATATTGATCTTTTACTAATTTGACCTACAAATACACTCTTGGATGGATTCATCTAATAATAAATACTAGATGATGCAAGTGCTTAAAGTATGTTCTTTTTTATTTTTTATTAGCTCAAATTAAAAACAAGTCTGTTTCACATGTCAATCCTTGTTCCCTCGTCCTCCCTCATCCCAACCAACCTCTCACTGCATTCCACAGGGATCCCAAAGTCTGCCATATCATCCTGGGCAGGGCCTAGACCACCCCCCATGTGTCCAGGCTGAGAGAGCAGCCCTCCATGTGGGATGGGTTCCCAAAGCCCTTTCTTACTCCAGGAATAGAGTGCCAAGGCCTCCTCACTGACATCCCAATTCAGGGGTCTAGATCAGTCCAATGATGGACTCCCAGACATCAGTCTGGAGTTCATTTGCTCCCCCTTGTTCAGGTCAGCTGCTTCTGTGGGTTTCAGCAGACTGGTCTTGATCTCTTTGCTCACGACTCCTGCCTCTCTACAACTGGGTTCCAGAGTTCAGTTCACTATATGAATTTTAGACATGCAGCAAAGGATTACCAGCCTACAATCCAGGTCATGAAAGGAACTAGGAATCAAAAGGACCTCAAGAAAAGAATGCATGGTCCTCCAGAGAAGGGGAAGGCCAAAGGATCCCCTGAGCTAATTGGGAGTATGAAGGTATGGGAGAGGGAGTTGGGAGAAAGAGAGGGGGAGAAGAGGAGAGGAAGAAATGGGGGAACAGAAAGGTTGAGTCAGGGGAGAATAGAGGAGAGCAGGATGAGAGATACCATAATAGAGGGAGACATTATAGGTTTGAGGAGAGATCTGGCACTAGGGATATTTCAAGAGATTGACAAGGATGACAACAACTGGCAATCTAAGCAATAGTGGAGAGGCTAACCTAATTGCCCTTTCCCTATAATGAGACTGATGACTACCTTCTATGCCATCCTAGAGCCTTCATCCAGTGGCTGATGGAAGCAGAGGCAGACAATTTCAGCTAAAGTGTGTTCTTCATCCACTTTCAAATATTCAATACTATTTGGTCATTCTGTTTACAGAGAAAAATAGGGAAATTTAAGAATGTAATCAAATCTAAGCATGCCTCATATGTAACCCCTCCATTAGTGATGTGATATAATAATTCTTCAATACAAAACAAGCAAAGTCATTTGCTAACTATTTCTGTTCTATGACAATATTTCATGAGAGTAGATATGTCCAAAATCTACTGGGGGAAATGAAGTATAACCATTGGAAAGTATGTGATTCTGAATTAAACTTGCAGCACTGAAAAATATCACTGAAAACTTATAGTGAATATAATTCTGTATATAAATATACACATATAGTTTTAATAGCACTGTCCCATTCAGGTATATAATGTTCCATACAAGAGCCAAAGAACACCTAACAAAAATTAACACACACCTATGAACACCTGATTTTTGACATAGAAGCTAAATTTATACAATGGAACAAAGAAAGCATCTTCAACAAATGGTGCTGACATAACTGGATGCTGGCAAGTAGAAGACTGCAGACAGATCCATGTGTATCACTATGCACAAAACTTAAGTCCAAATGGATCAAAGACCTCAACATAAATCCAGTCAAACTGAACCTCTTAAAAGAGAAAGTAGGAGATACCCTTGAATGAATTGGTACAGGAGATTGCTTCCTGAACATAACAGTGGTGGCACAGACATTGAGATCAACAATTAATAAATGTGACCCCCTGAAACTGAGAAGCTTCTGTAATGCAAAGGACCCAGTCAGTAAGACAAAACAACAACCCACAGAATGGGAAAAGATATTGACCAACCCCACATCTGACAGAGGGCTGATATCCAAAATATAAAACTAACTCAAAAAGCTAGCCACCAAAACACCAAACAATTAAATTAAAAAGTCAAGTGCAGAACTAAATAGAGAATTCTTAATAAAGGATCTAAAATGGCTGAAAGGCACTTAAGAAAGTTCTCAAAATCCTTAGCCATCAGGGAAATGCAACTCAAAACAACTCTGAAACACCATCTTACACCAGCCACAATGGCTAAAATAAAAAACACCAATGACATTCTATGTTGGAGAGGATGTGGAGAAAAAGTAATACTCCTCCATTGCTGGTGGGAGTGCAAACTTGTACAACCCTTTGGCAATCAGTATGGAAGTTTCTCAGGAAAATGGAAATCAGTCTACTTCAAGACCCAGCAATTCCTCTCTTGGACCTATACCCAAAGAATGCACATTCATACAACAATGACATATGTTCAATAGCAGCATTGTCTATAATAGCCAGAACCTGGAAGCAACCTAGATGCTCCTCACCTGAAGAATGGATAGAGAAAATGTGGTACATTTACAATATGTGGTACTACTCAGTGGAAAAAAAAGCAATGGAATTTTGAAATTTTCATGCAAATGGATGAAACTAGAAGAAACCATCCTGAATTCAGTATCCTAGTCACAAAAAGACAAACATGGTATGTACGCTCTCATATATGAATTTTAACATAGAGAGAAGTATTACCAGCCTACAATCCTCATCACCAAGGGAACTAGGAAACAAGTAGGACTCTAAGAGATGAATGCATCGACCCTGGAGAATGGGAAGGGGCAGGATCTCCTGAGATAATTGGGAGCATGGGGGTAGGAGTGAGGGAGCTGGGAGAATGAGAGAGGAGAAGAGGAGGGGAGAAAAGGAAATGGAGTAGCAGGAAGGTTGAGTTGGGGGGAAGAATACAGGAGAGCAGGATGACAGAGAGAGCTATTATAGTTTTCAGGGGAGATCTGGCACTATGGGGATTTCCAGAGATCTACAATAATGACACCAACTGACAATCTAGGCAACGGTGGAGGGGCTCCCATAATGCCCTTCCCCTATAATGAGATTGATTTTTTCCTCATATGTTATCCTAGAGCCCTCTTCCTGTGGCTGATGGAAGCAGAGGCAAATACCCACAGCTAAAGAGAGCTGAGCTGAACTCTGGAACCCAGTTGCAGAGAGGGAGGAGTGAAAAGCAAAGAGGTCAGGACCAGGCTGGTGAAACCCACAGAAACAGCTGACCTGAACAAGGGGGATCACATGGACCCCAGACTGATGTCTGGGAGGCCAGCATGGGACTGATCTAGCTGCCTGCACATGAATGTCAATGAGGAGGCCTTGCCACTCTATGGGGCCCCTGGTATTACATAAGTATTTATCCTTTGTATAAGAAGGGACTTTGGGAGCCCATTCCACATGGAGGGAAGCTCTCTCAGCCTGGACATATGGGGGAGGGTCTAGGCCTTGTCCAGTATGATATGACAGACTTTGAGGAACCCCTATGGAGTGCCTTACCCGCCCTGGGGAACAAAGGAGGAATGAGATAGGGGTTGCTGGAGGGTTGGAGGAGGGGTTGGAGAGGGAGAGGGTGAAGGAATTGACTTGTGAAGCAGGCTTGTTTCTAATTTGAACTAATAAAGACTAATTTCTTGGAAAAATATCCCATTATGAGATATAAGAACTCTTTTAAGTTATTGTCCAGGGCTATCCAAGAGTCTTGTGAAATATACATCCTACTATTATAGCCCTTAATTGCCCCACATTGGAAAAGGTTAAGTCTGAAGGCATTCTACAAGGGCCCAAAGATTTGCAAACATGGTTCTCACAAGACCTGCTCTTCACCCATTCCCTGCTGCTTGCTAAAACCTGTTAGATTACATTTTTTAAAAGATTTTATTTATTTATTTATTTATTTATTTATTTATTTATTATGTATACAACATTCTACTTCCATGTATATCTGCATACCAGAAAGGGGCACTGGATCTCATAACAGATGGTTGTGAACCACCATATGTTTGCTGGGAATTGAACTCAGGGCCTCTGGAAGAGAAGTCAGTGCTCTTAACCTCTGAGCCATCTTTCCAGGCCTAGATTACATTCTTAAAGATAAGATAGCAAAGTTTTTTTCCCTTTTTTGGCAACTTCCTACTACTGAGGTTGACAATTTATGTTCATCTCTCAAAGTATTGATGTCTAGCAATCACAAGTCTACTTTTGAGTACTATAATTAAACACCTCATCCTAACACAGGGTTTGCCCTTTTACCTTTACAAATTGTCATATGCTTATGGGCCACATCTGTGTCCTCTCTGTCCAGAGGCAGTCCTTTGTCCCTCTCAGGCAATAACAATATCCTTTCCTCCTCTCCCATATTGTTTCCCCTTCTCCTTTGTTCTTTATCTCCTTTGTCTAGTATTCCCTGTCCATTGTCCCTGTGGAGAAAACAAATTTTTGTTCAGAGAACTTGGTCATGGGATGTTTTCTGCTGACTCTGACATCCCTTTCAAAATCCCTTTTGCTAAAGACATCACGTACTTCATAAATAACCCCCATGGCCACTGAGATAGAACTGGCCTTAATGTCTCCTCTATATCAAGATACCCAAGGAGGGAAGCAAGCAATAGCCCTACTTAGCTCTGATTCTTTTCAACCACAACAATGATGAGCATGGCACAATAACCCTCAGTGTACAGTAATGACACTTAACTTTGTAGTAGCCAACAGATCTCTAGTTGGACTTAAGCCCTACTAAGCAGGAAAGAAAACATGCTTACTACTAAAGACTTAGCTAATTACTTAATGCTAGTGACATCACGCATATTGGAGGAAAACTTACAATCACTGCATTACTAAACCAGTATAATCCCTATGTTGATACCAAACTTTCCCTGGGAAGACACACCACACATATCTACTGATTGCAGATAGGGAACCCACACCAGACCAAAGTACCAGCAGTGGCCAGTTTGAGCCAGTTGGTTTCATATATATATATATATATATATATATATATATATATATATATATGAGCAGAAATTACTCAGAGATAGTAGCTGCATCATCAATCCTTTCTCCCAAAATGGCTAACAGCTCACATACCTAGGAACCTGAAGCGCACACAGCCTGCTAGCAGATCAATAGGTTGGAGACTATCCTTTACAGGTACCTTAGTTGGTCTATAAACACCATCCAGGCAGATAGAGAGGTTTCTGCTTCCTCCGGGCAGGTGTGCTCTCAGAGTACTATTTGTAGTCCTTCTCTTCTGAGAAACTTCTTGGCCACTCAGCTTGCTTCTATATGAGGAGGACTCTCAGTTTTAATTGCTTCTTCTGTCAGGAAGGGGCCTAGAGTATCTGGTAAGTTTCAGGGACTTCCTGACACTATTTTTAGTTATTTACCTTCCTGCTTAAGGAACTTTCAGAAGGATGGAATGTTACAATATTTGAGGAAGCTTTAGCAACCAACTAAATATTTGTCTTTATGCACAGAGCTAATTGTAGTCTTCATGCCTCATCAGGTAAGCTTTACTATGCAACAGATAGAGACCACTAGAAAAAATAACAACTAATGCAGAGTAGACATGCCAAAGAAGATGGAAAAACCCAATATGACTCAACCATATATATATATATATATATATATTATATATATATATATATATATATCCAAGGACCATTATACCTACTCAGTGTAAGGATTCCGGCATTATGCTAGCCTGCCCCTCTTACCTGGCAGAATATACTCAGGCAGTAATCTGGTCAGCCCAACGTTCCATGAGTATAGTCTGCATGCAGGTGCAAAGGGCTCCTTTAAAAGAAAGATGCCTGTCCATTTATGCTCTCTTTCCTACTCCTTTCTTTTTCCACTCCTCTCTTTCCCACTGTTCCCCTGAGACAGATAGGGCTTTTCCTGTCTCTATTCTTATCTTCTGTCATCTCTGTGTCTCTGTGTCTGTTTACCTCCTTTCGCTTTCCTTCTTCCTCCCTGCCCTTTCTAATAACATTTCTTTCTTAAGCTATGTCTGCCTGCCAGGTTTGTCCCACACCACTGTCAACCTCACCTTCCATGGAATCCACCAAGGTCCACCACCATGAAAGGTTCACCTCCCATATTATCATAAAACTCAGCAAATATCTATGTAACAACAATTGATGAAATAGATATCATGAATCTGAAAAACAACTAGGAAGAGTATATGGGATGATTTGGAGTAAAAAAAACATAAAGGTGAAATATAATAATTATAAACTCAAAAATTTCTACGAAAAATAAAAAAAAAATCTTCCTCATCCAAAGGTGATGCTTACTGTGGTTTAAGTCTAGAAATTGGCCCCATATACAGTTTGTTAGAGGGCAGAGTAAACTCTTGAGGAGTATGGTTGGTCATTAGTGGGATCTGATGGAAGCCTCTTACAGGATTCCGGCATCCTTACCTAACTGCATTATATAACTTTGTTTAGTTCTCTGAGGGGCCCAAGACGTGGGTGATCACTCTGATCCCTGCCTTTGTTATGAAGTACAATCATCCTTGGCTTTTACCAGAATGCAAGCCATGCTTTAGCTCTGCCTCTGCACCTGTATAAACATGAGCTCAAAAAAATCATTTCTTTGTAAGCTATTGTCTTCATATGCTTCACAACAGTAATGTGAAGCTAATACAAGGCATTTGGTTTTACACCTGGAGATCATGGTTCTTCTTTTTTTCTGTTTGCTGCATGGTCCTTTTACATACACAAACAAGCACAAGCAAACAAGAAAAGCTTTAATCCTTTGGCAGGTGTTAGTTTTCTATAGGTCTGATTTTAAACAATCTGGTAGGTCATGCTTTTGTGAATATTTGACTTTTGTTAATGTGGCAGGTTTTCATGCCAATTCTCACCTGACCCACAAAAGAAAATGTAAGTGCAGTCCATTCTTCAGTTTGTGTGCAGACCATGGTTGAAGAGAGGCCACATAGTGAAAACAAATTGTTAACTTCTGTCATATTTGGCAGTTACTTTCCAGTAGAAATATATTTCTAGTGCTGTCTGCATACTTGGACTCTTGTGTGACTCCTATGTATTCCCAAAAGACTTGGTAGGTCACTAAATTTTGTATATGATGTTTAGATATAGTATTTTGAACTGAACTCCAAAACCTTATCAGGGAAAAGCATTGCACAGCCCATTAATGTTTTTGTGTATTCAATTCTTTATAACAACTATGCATTTGGCACAACATGATGACTAAGGTTAAAATTATCATAGACACTAAATCAATATAAAATATTTAAATTAAAAAATGATTCATTTTTTCATTAGTAGCTTTACATTGACTGGAAACCTAATTACAATATTATCTTATTTTAAGTACTTCCTATGTCACACAAAGGGAAGCCAGTGATATACATATATATATATATATATATATATATATATATATATATATTCAGTAGCTCCATGAGTGGGTTGCTTTGTATTCATTTGAATATAATTCTCACACAGCATAAGAGTTTTTCAAAACCCATAAAAATTTGCTCCCAATGCATATGGACTTGATTTAATCTTCAGTTTTATTTTGAGAATGAGTTATTTCATTTGGAATTGTTTAGAAGCTTGCATATCTGTAGACCAGCTTCCCAAATATGTACAAATAAATACATCCAAATATTCATAATAATGTCAATTTGATTGGTGAGTAACAAATATGAATTAGAAAATATATTTTTCCATTTAAAGCTATACAAATTATTGACCCAATCAGATGACAGTAAAAATAATTAGACACAATTAATATTCTACTTTTGATATATAGTACAAATAGCAAAGTGGTTCTATAATATGATTGAGTCTCTGGGTACATGTATCTTCACATGCCAAAAAAACTATGTCACATCTTTAGCTTCTACTTGTGTCAACTTCTTGTCTTTGATAATGTACTACTATCTGTAGAGTGTACTATGAGAGTTAATGGCATGCAGAACTTAAATTTAGCCAGATTTGTAATTTCATAAGAGTTGATAATTTTCTCAAATAACAAGTTAAAAACAAAATAATACAAAAATGGAAAACTCTGAGTTGTATATCCAGTGAATAATATGGTGTGGAAAATCAGACAGTGGGACTAAACACTAAAGGAGATAAATAACTATATTTATCTTCTTTCAGTTGTATTTATTACTAAAATGTTCATATTTCCTCTTCAATTTTCCCAAACTTGTCATTTTTATTCCTCATATAATTCAACTGTATTTTTTTCCAAATCACTTGATTTAAATCACAAAACTCCTCTAGGAATATTTCTGTAAACAAGTTAATTGTAACCTCTAGAGAAATAAATAGAAAGAATCATGGTGTTGGAAGATATATCAGACTCTTATCTTGTGCAGCATAGTCAGAAATGGATAAATTAGGTAAAGATTCTCTATAATGTTTTCTGAGATCTGACCAACTAAAATTCTTTCTTTTCTTGAATTATACATTTACCAGTTACTTCATTTCCAGTGTCTATTATTACAAGTTCTAGAGACTGAGCATTTTTAAGTGAGCTTAGAAAGACTACACTGGTGTGACATAATAAATATTATAAATTGTACGTTTCAAAAATTTAATCAAAATATGGTCTTAGTGTGATCTTTCAGCATATTTACATAACATGCCCTGATCTAATCCAAATTCACTTCCTCCCTCTGTCTCATCTTCCTGACTCACGGCAATCATTCAATATTCGAGTCTACATTTATTTTTAACTTCAACATAGAAGACAAATCATAGATTATTATTTCTGGATCTTGCTTATTTAAGGAAAATCCTCAACTTGTGTTCATATTGTTATGAATGAGAGAATTTTACTCTT
Source organism: Cricetulus griseus (assembly GCF_003668045.3). NCBI lineage: Eukaryota > Metazoa > Chordata > Mammalia > Rodentia > Cricetidae > Cricetulus > Cricetulus griseus. The sequence goes on from NC_048596.1 coordinate 177,008,581, forward strand.
TTGTGGATGACTTACATTCCTGTGTACATAACTGTATTTTCCTTATCTAGCCTTCCCATCTAGGCTGGTCCCACCTTGTTAGTACTGTGGTAAATAAGGGTGTGCAGATATCTCTTTTCTGCACTGTTTGTAATTCAGCTGGAAATGAAGTTGGATCCCACAGTAGGTCAATCTTATGGTTTGTTTGTTTGTTTGTTTGTTTGAATTGAGGAACCTCCATTCTTTCACTAATAACAGTTTTAAGCAAGTTACAATCACTGAGTACTTTTGAGCATTTCATGGATAATCCTTCTAATATTTAAAACTGGCTTAGGGATGTCTGTGAATTCTGGTTCACTGTTCTGATACACATTAATTCAAAAACATTTGTATTTTGCACAAATATTTGCCTCAGTTTTGCTTGGAATAACTCCTGTACCTCTCTTCTTTAGCCTCTTTGTTTCTTTTCCCATTATTTGTGTGTGTGTGTATGTTTGTATACATTTTGTGTTTGTTAATTTGTATGTGTATATACATGTTTGTGTGTATGTGCATGTGTGTGAATATGTACTTGTACATGTGTGCATTTATACTTGAATGTTTGTTTATATACACACAACAATGAATTCCATTTTGCAATTTGGAACCCAGTGGACATCTTTCTGGAGTCACTTATCTCCTGTTACCTTATGGAGGAATGTTTCTCTTGTTCTTCCCATGCTGTGTACTGTTGGTAAGCTGGACTGAAGATTCCTGTAAATTTTCCTGTCTCTGCCTTGTAATTCACTCTTAGAGTGATAAAATTGCAGATGCATATCACCACATTTGGCTTTTTCCCTGGGGTTCTATAGATCAAACTCAGGATATCAGGCTTACAGAGTAAGAACATTTACCTGATGAACCTTCCTGTCTGCCTCATTCTTCCTTTCTTCTTTCTTTTTATCCCATTTTTAATCTGTTTTTGTCCTTTCCCCCATTTTTCTATTAGGAAGTTTATTTTTAATTATTTATATTGCTATTTCTTCTATGTCTGCCAGTACTGTTGCCATTGCTGTGATTTTAAGTTAGCTTGTTAGAGTGAGTTGTCATCTCTGATATTATAATTTGAACAATAGTCATTAATCTTCATTCATATTTATTCACATTCTTTTTATTGTTATTATATGTGTTTGAATATTTTCTTGCATGTATGTATGTATTCATGTGCCTGGTGCCCACGACTCAGAAGAAGGCATCTGATACCCGTGAATGGGCCTTAGAATTGGTTGGGAGTGGGTGCATGGGCCCTGGGTCCTCTGAAAAATAAAAATGTGCTCTTAGCCACCTAGCCATCCATCTCTCCAGTCCCAAGATTTGTCATAATTCCTAAAATTATTGTTTCAGAAATTGTTGTGTATGAGGCTCAAGCAGAACACTTAGGGTGAGAAGTTTACTAGAAGTCTATAAATGTCATTGGCTTACAAACAGAAAGATAAGATAATGGTGAGGATGCTGAACTTCAGGCTCTAGTGCTGAAGATAGCAAGAGAGGTAGGCATCTGAGGAGAATCAGGCGCACATAGCCAAGTTGAGATTCATATCAGTAGGATTTTAGTATGGCCATGACAAGTTTTGTGAGCTAAGGAGAAAGGGACAGCTATTGAAGCACTGTAGTTTGAGCATCATCGTCTGGATTCCATCATGTTTCATATAAAACTGTTGTATTTTGGTGAATCTTAGCCTTGCTTGCCTCTGTTATTTCAATACATTGTGACATTGTTGTATTTTTAGTTTCCAAATGAAGGATACAAAGCACATCAGTGTTAAAATAGTCTTCTGGACCAAAAATCATCAGTATCAAGATGAGATGTGATACTAGATAGAGCTTTATAGATACAGTTGCCATGCTCTTACTTTTCTTTTGTGTGGATGAAGATTTTCTAAGAATTCCTTCTATGTATACCACATATCTCATTCCCAAGCTCTCTAAGATACTCTGCTCTCTAATAACTTTAGAATCAAATGAGAAGCAGCCCTAACACCATTAGAAACACATGTTTTCTTGTAAGAGCCTTTGCTTAAGTCAGACAAATTGCATTATTCTTTTTTAAAAATTAAGTTAATTTATTCTTTGAAGTAAATCTCACTATAATATAAATGCTCTTTGTCATGACCCATGAACTCTTTAGGCACAGTGGAATGACGCTGAATGAATTACTTCTGATTATTATGTTACACCAATGACTTAAATTTTGTTGTTTTGTATTAGTCTGATTATTAAAATTGGGTAAATATCATGTAACACCATAATTTATTTTTGCATGTAAGTAGAAAAATGACATAAAGCATGATGAAGTATTCATATATAGTTTTCACAATCACAAATGCATTGCTTTCATAGGCAGTGAAAGCAACACTCAAACACAATGTAAAATTTCAGTGGCCTCTCTGTAATAACAGGCACCAGGGTGACAAAGATTTCTGGAATGTTAGGGAAATGAAGTCCATACAGCAGCATTGATTTTAAAACTTCCTTCCAGAGAATGATTACACACACACACACACACACACACACACACACACACACACACACACACACGAAGCTAGGTTCTTGTTTGCCTTTTTTTCTGTCAGAAACTGATGTGTGTGGTTTTAAAAATCTTTGGGTTTTCTGAGAAAGTCCACAAGGACAGCAATCTTCCTGAATTTAACTGGTAATCATTTTTTAATTAATTTTATTTACATTAAAAACAATCTCATTTTCCATACCAATCCCAGTTCCCTTTCCCTCTTATCTTCCCATTCCCCCCAACCATTCCCCCATCTCACCCTCTATCCACTCCTCAGGAACGGTGAGGCCTCCTGTGGGGGAATCATCAAATCATCAGTCTGCCACATCATTTGGGGCAGGATCTAGGCCCTCTCCTATGTGTCTAGGCTGAGAGAGTATACCTCCATAGGGAATGGGCTTCCAAAGCCCATTTGTGCACTAGGGATAAACACTGGTTCCACTGGCAGAGGCCCCACAGATTGCCCAATCCCCCCGAATGACACCCACATTCAGTAAAATATTTTGTAAAGGAGTAGCAGGAGAGCGTCAAAGGCAGTGTTATTGACAAATATGTTTGGGATGGTGCCTGGAATCACCATCTTGTGCCTACTTTAATACTCAGTTAATTCAAACTTAAAAGGGGGAATTGTACACATTATGACACAATTATGAGAAAAAACTATAATTTTTCCCCTGTTTTTCTCTTGTACCTTGTCTATCTTCTTATCACAGATAGCAGAAAATGTTCAGATCTCTAAAATTCCAGGTTGTGTTGACTCTCTTGGATGGTGTTTCTTCTTAAAATATCAAATTATTTACTTTTCTATAATAAGGAAATACTGTGTCTTGTCATTTACATAAGTACTGGTTCATAGGTAATTGTCTTTTATCACTGATAAACCAGCATCACCATTCTTCATGTTACAGATCCTTGTTTGATATTTGGGTTATGTTGGCTGCTGTGACCTATGAATATAGCTTTACGGTCTGGAATACTTCACCTTCTTGCACTACAGAATAATTGAAGCTCAAGGTGTCTGCATTTTACCTCCTCATACTGTATCAACATTGTTTTCACTTTTTAATCTATTTGCTCTTTCTTTGGAAAGGGATTTTGTCACAAAGTGTGCATATTGCTATTGGAATGCCACCACAGCCAGGCCCTTAATAAAAGAGTTATGAACACACTCATGCAAAATATCTGAATCTATATGCACATATCTCTAGGTAAATATGATCTATTTAGCTCAGACCCAGGATTCATGTTTCAGTCTCCTGTTCCTGTCATTTTTAATGACAGATTTTGAGATTAAGTACAGTATCCAATTACAATATTGAAATTCTTTTTGTAGAAGACATAAAATTAGCTCAGAATTGCTAATTTATAAATAAATTTTTAATTAGATTTAAGAATTTGTGTATAAACCACTTTATCTTTAACTATGTGTAGTTAACAATATTCTCTAAAGTTGTTTAGGCTAAGTCTTATCTCTATCACATATCTTCAAATGAGTCTTTTGATTTTCTAGTTTTTCTTTTTTTCTGTTTAAGATAATCTACTGAGAATATTGTTGGGTTTCACCAAATCTTGTTGAATTATCATTCCCTTAATTTTATTTTTCTTTACTCTAGAATAATTTCTAGGAGTGAGAGCCATATATCTTGTACATAGGCCAGATTGTAATCTGTTATGAGAGAGCTTTGCTCTTTTTTTGTAATATGTACACAACCCTTGACATTTTTGTCTTTGTCCTTAAATTATTTTCTGTGTGGTATTGCTTTTTATCTAAATTAGAAGAGAGACATGCTGTCCATCATCATTACATATTTTTCTAATTGCAAAAGGCTGTGATAAGTGTTTCATGTCTTACCTTTTTTCTAATATATTATTTGTTGAGCATATATTATAAGGCTATCAATACAACAAATATTGTCTTCTATATTTTTGTGGGACTGTGACATACATTTAACCTCTCATTACTGTAGCTTGAGTTGATAGAATGAAATCCCCAATGCATAAACCCATATAGCTGACAGGAAACAGAATGATGTCTACAGATGAGGTCAACAGACATGTAAATAGGCAGCTCAGCTGACCCAGTTACTGATGGACATCATCAAATCTGTATAAGTAATCAATGTTTAGCTCCAAAGTTTGGGGTGGCTGGTGTCCCACATGAAGGGATGCAATCTTGGCTTGGACACATGGGGGAAGGCCTGGGCCAGGCCCAGGAAGATGTGGTGGACTTTGGGGAGCCCAGTTGATGGCCCTACCCTGCCTGGGGAGTAGTGGGTGAATGGGGTTGGGGTAGGTGGGGAGAGTGGGTAAGGGGTTGGGGAGGGGAGGAAGAGGGAGAGTGGATTGACATGTGAAGCAATCTTGTTCCTAATTTGAACTTATAAAAAATTAAAACAATAACTCTGAAACCTTAAATAGCATTTAGGGCAAAAATTTTAAAAACCCTTAAATTCATCTGCTCTTACATGTTTGTATTTTGTTATGGAATAAACCTCATCTCTCCCTTAATTGGATATAAATGTGAAGTTTTTGACAAATATGACAAAGGAAAATGCCTTTAGTCTTATTATTAACAGGCATTCTCCAAATTTCTTTCCTCCAATAGACTCCATGCAATACAAACAGGAAAACATTGCTCTACTTAGTAAAAAAACATCTTTGGCTCCCATCTTCTACTTAAGTATTCATATATCTGTCTCAGTGTACATTTGGTGCAATTCTAAATTTCAAGCATAAGAAAAAGGCACATGGCATAGCCATTAATTTAGGGATGTTATCATAATCACAGTCATAAAAAGCATTGAAAACTCTGCTACATCACAATATATTTATGCTTGAAATTCTGTTTATCTCTTTCTAAATCTTGACTATTTCTCAGGAATTTCTACTTTTTGCAACACATAATAAATATAATGTGACTTGTACAAGGATAATCTTATACTTTTGACTTTTGGAGGCATACTATGAGTCATCAAATGATGCTTCAACTAATGGTAACTACACTTGATGAGTTTGTTTCTTCATAGACCATGGCTTACATGGAACAACTGTTCAAAGTGTCTTAATGAATGTGCCATCCACTGAGAGTATAACCTTTATGGGATATAATATTGCTGATTTGATCAGTCATCTAATTATCTTTTCAATTAAATTAATGAGCTGTAATGAATAAATTTACCTAACAATTTATCTCCAGAATTGAGAATGTAGTACATAGGAAGAGATGTCAGAATGATCATCAAAAAACAAACTTGTGAGAAAGAAGTTACCATTGGGCATATTTTTTAGTTGAAATTATTCAAATGTATCACAATATCAAAATAAATTTGCAAGTAAAATCCAAGATTTAATTGATCTCTTTCTTGGTTTCATGAACTGTTCCCTCTGTAAATGTACTAGATGCTCCTCATTTTGCTTTCTTATTTTCATATAAATTAACATCTGTCCTTCTTTAATTAGGATGCTCTCTATTCTTCACACTGGTGATTTTTAATAATTTTACTAACTGCTTTATGATGATTATAATTTTTAGCCTCACAAAATTAGTTTTTTCTAAACTCTGATAACCTTCTAGTGTTGTGCATATGCAAATATTACTTTTGATATGAAATTTAAGAAATCTTTGTGGTGGTTGAATTAGTGATAGGCAAAGGTAACACAACTTTAAAACACAAGAGTGTAAATGCATTTCAACATGGGATATTGGCATACAAAGAAAAGAAGAGGAGGCATCACTAGGAACCTAAATGATAAGGATAACAACTTTGGGATAAAACAATGTTTAGGCATCCAGGGAATGATTAAAACATATATGTTTTACTTTAATGAGTATTAAATGTGATTATTTATGTATTTATTATGAATTAATAAATTGATATATTATGGTCTGTTTAAGAACTAAAAGGTTCCATTGTGTAAATGTACCACATTTTTTGTATCCATTCTTCAGTTGAGGGGCATCTAGGTTGTTTGCAACTTCTGCCTATTACAAATAATGCTGCTATGAACATAGTTGAACAGATGTCCTTCTAGTAAGAATGTGCTTGTTTTGGGTATATGCCTAAGAGTGGAATTGCTGGATCTTGTGGTAGACTGATTCCCATTTTTTTGAAGAATCACCATACAGATTTACAAAGTGGCTGTAGGAGGGGGCACTCCCACCAGCAATGGAAGAGTGTTCCCCTTTCTCCACAACCTCTCCAGTATAAACTGTCATTGGCGTTTTTTGTTTTTTGTTTTTGTTTTTGTTTTTATTTTAGCAATTCTGACAGGTATAAGATGGTATCTCAGGTTGTTTTGATTTGCATTTCCCTGATGGCTAAGGATATTGAACACTTTCTTATGTGTCTTTCAGCCATTTTAGATTCCTCTACTGAGAATTGTCTATTTAGTCTGTACCCTAGTTTTAATTGGATTATTTGATGTTTTGGAGAGTAGCTTCTTGATATCTTTGTAAATTTTGGAGATCAGCCCTCTGTCAGATGTGGGATTGGTGAATATGGAGCTGTTGTTTTGTCTTGTTGACTGTGTCCTGTGCCTTACAGAAGCTTATCAGTTTCAGGAGGTCCCATTTATTAATTGAGGTTCTCAGTGTCTGTGCTACTGGTGTTAGGTTGAGGAAGGAGTCTCCTGTACCAATTCCTTCAAGGGTATTTCCTACTTTCTCTTCTAATAATTTCAGTCTTCCTGGGTTTATGTTGAAGTCTTTGATCCATTTGGACTTAAGTTTTGTGTATAGTGATACACATGGATCTATCTGCAGTCTTCTCCCTGCCAGCATCCATTTATGCCAACACCATTTGTTGAAGATGCTTTCTTCATTTCATTGTATAGATTTGGATCTTTGTCAAAAATCAGGTGTTCATAAGTGTGCAGGTTAATATCAGGGTTTTCACCTTGACTCCATTGGTCTACCTGTCTATTTTTGTGCCAAAACCAAGCTTTTTTCAGGACTATAGCCCTATAATAGAGCTTGAAATCAGGAATGATGATGCCTCCAGAAGTTCTTTTATTGTACAGGGTTGTTTTCGCCATCCTGGGCCTTTTGTCTTTCCATACAAAGAGGAGAATTGTTTTTTCAAGTTGTTTGAAGAATTGTCCTCGGATTTTGATGGGAATTGCATTGAATCTGTAGATTGCTATTGGCAAGATTGCCATTTTTACTATGTTGATCCTACCTATCCAAGAACATGGGAGATCCTTCCATTTTCTGGTATCTTTTTAGTGGAATAAAAGGCAATGGAATCTAGAAATTCACAAGCAAATGGATGGAACTAGAAGAAACAATTCTGAGTGAGATAACCCAGTCACAAAAGGACAGGCATTGCATGTACTCATTCATATGTGGATTTTAGACATAGTGTAAAGGATTGCCAGCCTGCAGCCCAGGCTGCCAGAGAGGCTGGTAAACAAGGAGGAGCCTAAGAGAGACACACATGGTCCTGTGGAGAAGGGGAAAATAGCAATATCTCCTGAGCAAATTGGGAGCAATGGGGAAAGTGAGAGAGAACTAGGAGAATGGGAAGAGGCGAAGAGGAGGTGTGAGGAAGACATGATTGTAGGGGAAGCTGCCTGCATGGGGGTGTGCCTGACCACACCTGGGAGGGTGTGGAGAGGGTGATGTAGAGTGAGAGGTTCAGGTGGCTGGGCACTTTCAATTTCACCTTTTCGGCTTGCTGTACAGACTGCTGCTCTGCTGGATGGCTAGGTCGCTCTGTAAGTAAGGCTTTTTCCATATTAAATACCCTTATATTTCTACTTGTTTCCGTATTGGTAATTTCCCAATATATCTGGTTGTCAGGAGCGAGATATTGGAAACCTACACCCCATTTGGGACAGGCTGTCGGTTCAACCGGGCCTGTGACATAGGCTGGGAAAGCTCCCTCTCTCCACATGTGCTCTGGGCTCTCAGCTAACCTGCTGCCGCTGAGCTGCTCACAACTGTCCGCCTAGCTTGGAGACTCACACAGACCTCCTAAGGTTTTACCACCATGTACTTGGGACCAGCTTGGACTATGGCCTACCCGTGACTTGAGGCCTCCAGCCATTTAACAACTAGGCCTCTGGAGTAGATCTCTGGTTTCAGCAGGGTTCAGTGGCCTTAAAGCCTCACCTCATTCATGGGTGTGGCAGCAAGGCTGTATACTCTCTGAGATAAGTGCAGCTGTTTTTGTGACCTCTCTCCACATCTACCACCAACCACTGCCAAACACCGTGGACTAATTGAAAGCCTGTGCCACCCGCTGGTTAAAGACAGTTACTGCATCTGATGTAGAAATCAGGTAAAATTATGGCGGAATATTTATCATTCATTAAAATTGGTAATATTTTTGCTTATTATGTGAATTCAATGTTTGAGGAGGATGCTAATCTGCCAATTCCCAGCCTATATGCGGTAATGGCAGTTATCTTGCTTGTACAAATAATATTACTAGCCAGAGGGCTCAGGAACAGGGATAAGGAAAACCTAACCACATAATTACAGGAAATAACAGCTTTATGCAATGAGGTTTTTGAGAACAGATTAGGTCAGACCATACTTGTGGAGCAAGTGGAACAGAAAATTGGATGATGAGCTTGGCTCTGTGTCCAATACACTAAAGAGAGAGCTGTCTGCTCCCAAAGATGAGATGCAGCGTATTTATGATAAGATAAACACAGAAAGATCCTCCATGTCTGAGGCCTTAGAGCTAGGCTGTCAGAAGACCATGACGAGCTAAAGATTATCTGTAGCTGGCTAGAAACTCAGATAGGCATTGTTACCCAGACACTAGATACAAAGGTGCAAAATACCCAGGATAGGGTTGAAGAATTGGACAATGTCATTCAATCAATTATTGAAGCATCCAAGGTAGCAGATCACAAATTTAAGTCTAGATTTGAATATTTGGAAGATAATTTACAGTACAGAGCTGACAGATTACATAGGTCCATATGGTTGATTGCTGAGGACTCAAAATCAGCAAATCATGATCTTGAATCAAGACTCCAATACTTGGAAGGCAGTTTCCATGCCATCCAGATGCTGCCTAAGGATGATCGTATTAAAGACCTAGAGAAACGCGTAGAGGAGCAGTTAGAACAATTTACAGATTCAAAAACATGCTTGGAATCTTTTATGATTAAAGAGATTGAAACTTTTCAAAAGGATATCATTACTAGGCTTAGAGATCATTGGGATGCCTCAGAAGCAGAATCACTCCAATCCCAGGCACTAACTCCACCCAGGTATCGTTACTATTCTTCTAAGGTTGTTACTCATACACAATTAGTGTACCCAGCTACCATGGTAGAAGAACTAGCTTCTAAGAAACACCCTCATGGATGAATGGCTTATGAATGGCAACCTATACAGCTGAAGGATCTGAATAATATTAAACTATCAGTTGTCTCATATGGTCTCCATAGCCCATATGTAAAACAGCTATTACTTTCAAGGGCAACCTTTAACAGGGTGACACCAACAGATTGGGAACAATTGGATTGGTAACAGCTGTACTTGAGAATTCATGCCAAATCCAGTGGAAGGCATTACTAAGGGAAGTGGTGAAGCTCCTTGAGCGTCAGTGCATATATGAAGGTTTGGAAGCCCCTCTAGATAAGATTCTGGGTGAGGGTCTTTTTGATAACCCAGAGGGTCATGCTGAATATGATGACGATATATTGTCCCTATGCAGGAAAGCAACATTAAATGCCTGGGATAAGGTTCCTGAGCCAAGAGAATGCCTAAAAGCTTATGGCAGAATAGAACAGGGACCTACAGAACAGTTCCAGGACTTCTTACAAAGGTTAACTAGGGCAGTAGAATTACAGGTAATAGTTCCAGATACAAGTCAATTAATTATATATACAATAGCTTATGAAAATGCAAACCCAATATGCAAAAGAATACTTTTGCTTTAAAGATCAGATAAGCTCCCCTAGAAGAATGGGTTTTGCATGCATCCAACATTGACTATCATGTACAAGACACTGGAGCTTGGGTAGGAGAAGCCATTTTGAAAGGTTTAAAAAGACAACAGGAAATTAAAATTTCTAGAGGTGAGGATGCAAGGGCTTGGGAAGGAGAAGCACCTTACAGAGGTCAACATAGGTACCAAGAGGCTAGAGGTTACTACTACTATGAACCAGAACCTTGGGAAGGAAGAGAAGAGCCTTCCCCTGGAGACCACGAAGGAACCAGGAACCTAGATGTTTCAACTGTGGTAAAATGGGGCATACTAAGAGAAATTGTAGACAAATGAATTCTAACAATGCCTCATATGGAAGCCCACTGACTTCTCTTTTGTGTAGAAGATAGGGTAAGGGCAGATACTGGACCAATGAATGTAGATCGACCAGGGACATGCAAGGAAACCCGTTAAGGCTGGGAAACCCTGAAGGGGGGCCTCAAGAAGTCTCCCACTTCAAGGAAGGTCCAGTCATTCCCAGTAGAAGTGGGAGACAATCTCTCACATGACGAATAGATAGTTCTTTGCCTTTTGTGAAAAATTATACTGTGCTGGATGTTAGTTTGAATAATAATGAAGAATCTAATGTGACTGGACAAAATGAGAAACACATATTTTGGAAAGCTTCTATTAATGACAAAACGGTTCAGTTGAAAGTGAAAATTAATAATAAAGTTATTTCTGGATTATTAGACACTGGGGCGGATGTAACTATTATTACCCAAAAGTCTTGGCCTCAGAAATGGCCTCTTAGAGAGGCAAATGTACAAGTTTTAGGAATTGGAACTCTATCTAGAGTTCGACAGAGTGTTAACTCAATGGTCTGAATTGGACCAGAAGGACATAAAGGGATACTGAAACCATATGTGGCAGATATAGCTATAAATCTCTGGGGTCGTGATCTCTTACAGCAATGGAATACTCAGCTTAATATTCCTCCTGTGTCAGATACAAATTATGTGCAATCTTTAGATAGTAGAAAAGATCTGGAAAGATGCTAAGGAAAACATTTACCAACCATCCATGCTGTACAGAAACTAGGTACAAATGATGGACCTTCAGAGGAGCCAAAGACCCTGCCATTGAAATGGCTTACAGATGAACCAGTTTGGGTAGGACAATGGCCTATGACCTCTGAGAAGCTAGAGGCTTTAGAAAAGTTAGTGCAGGAACAGCTAGATGCTGGACATATAGAGGAATCTACGAGTAGTTGGAATTCCCCTGTATTTGTTACAATAAAGAAGTCAGGTAATTGGAGAATGCTGACAGACCTTAGGGCCATAAATAAGGTAATTCAACCAATGGGCTCTCTGCAAACTGGAATGTCATTGCCTTCCTTAATACCTAAAGGATTGCCTATCATAGTCATTGATCTTAAGGACTGTTTTTTCACAATACCGTTACAGGAAAATGATAGGGAAAAAAATTGCATTTACTGTAGCAACTCTTAATAATTCACAGCCAGTTAGGAGATATCAGAGGAGAGTTTTGCAACAAGGAATGCTAAATAGACCTACTTTGTATCAGCACTTGTACAGCCACCTTTGGAAATAATTCGGAAGAAATTTTCACAATCTCTTGTTTATCATTACATGGATGACATTCTTTTATCAGATTCTAATAAGGAAACATTGGAATGTATGCTTGAAATGATAAAGGAAGTTCTGTCTTGTTGGGGGTTACAAATTGCCCCAGAAATGATACAAAGAGGAGATTCTATTAACTATTTAGGTTACAAGATAGACTTACAAAGAATCAGACCTCAAAAGCTACAAATTAGGAGAGATCGTTATCAAACTCTTAATTCTCTTCACAATTATTAGGGGAAATTTCTCAATTACAGACGATTATTGGTGTAGAATGACATGACTTAAAGCATTTAAAAATGGCCCTTAAAGGGGATAAGGATCTAAACAGTCTGGGAATATTATCTGCTGAGGCAGAAAAAGAGTTACAATGGGTAGAATATTGGATGTGCATGTAGATTAAATAAACCTTAAATTAGACTGTATTCTGGTTATCTTTCGATCCAGAGAATACCATTCTGGGATTCTGATGCAGAGGGAAGACACCATGTTGGAATGGATATCTCTGCCACATAAAGAGAATAAAAAGTTAAAGACATATATAGAAAAGAGTTCTGATTTGATTTTAAAGGGCAAATGAAAACTTCATCAACTGACTGGAAAAGATCCACCAGAAATTATAGTACCTTTAACTAATGAAGAAATTTCCTCTTTGTGGAAGGATAATGAATATTGGCAAATAGCTCTTACTGACTGTTTGGGAACAATTAGCAACAACTATCCCAAAACTGACAGAATTAAATTCATAAAAAAGACAGTCTAGATTCTTCCACGTATTATAAGACAAACTTCCATTTCTGGAGTTCTTACCTTCTACACTGATGCCAACAAATCATGTAAGGCAGGTTATAAAGAAGGTGAGGTAAGTAAAGTAGTTCAAAGTCCATATACATCTGTACAGAAGGCAGAATTATGTGCAATTCTCCTGGTACTTATGGATTTTACAGAATGTCTTAATATAATTACTGATTCTCAATATTCAGAGAGAGTCATGTTACACATTGAGACTGCAGAATTTGTTCCTGATAATACAGAATTAACCTCATTGTTTTTGCAATTTCAAGAAACTATCAGAAACAGAATTAATCCTATATACATTACACATAGCAAATCCCATACGGGTCTTCCAGGCCCAGTATCACAAGGCAATGATGAGATTGATTGTTTATTAATTCTAAGTGTGCTAGAAGCCTCAGAATTTCATAAGAAACAATATGTAAATGGCAAAGGTTTGAAAAAGGACTTCTCCATCACTTGGCAACAATCCAAGGAGATAGTGAGAAATTGTCCTACTTGTTCCTTTTATAACCAAACTCCATTGCCAGCAGGTTGTAATCCTAAGGGCATTCACAGAATTGAGGTTTGGCAGATGGATGTCTTTCACTTTGCAGAATTCGGGAATTTGAAATATTTTCATCATACTATAGACACATTCTCAGGGTTCCAGTGGGCTACTGCTCTGAACTCTGAAAAAGCTGATTCTGTTATTACACACCTGCTAGAGGTGATGGCAGTTATGGGTACACCTGCACAAATATAAACTGACAATGCTCCAGCATATGTCTCTACAAAATTGGAAAAGTTTTTTTTTTTTTTTTTTTTTTTTTTTTTTTTTTTTTTATAACATAAAGCATGTTACCGGTATACCACACAAATCTACAGGACAAGCAGTGGTTGAGAGATCTAATAGAACACTTAAGGAGATGCTCAACAAAAAAGCATGGAAGACTAGACCCTCCAAACATAGGCTGCATAATGCTTTATTAACACTAAACTTTCTTAATGCCAATGAAAAAGGACAAACAGCTGCAGAAATTCACTGGACTCTGGAAAAAAACTGCTGAACTCAATCAGCCTGTATACTTCAAAGATGTACTAACCTCTGTATGGAAATCAGGACATGTGTTACGTTAGGGTAGGTGTTTTGCATTGATTTCCACAGGAGAAGAAAAACTTTGGATACCATCAAAGTTGATCAAGATTTGAATTGAATAGGAAAAACCTCTTGACAAAGAGAAATGACAGGTATTCTACTAAGGTATATCTTACAAACTAAATAGAAACTTCCCAAAGGAAAGGGAAGTGTTTTGCTTTTATATTCACAGGAAATCTCATCTCCAGAAGGCATAGGACACTGCTTGGGTAGATTCTTAAGAAGAGAAGGTAGCTATAACCATCAAACAAAAGGAATGTGACATATGGTAAACTTTACAGCTGTCTCTCAGAGAACTCTATTTCTCTTTTTCTAGTCCTTATTCAATTAAAACAATGCTGGATTTAGAGATGGATTTGGCTTTTCTCCTCTAAAATCCAAGCACGTTTTTTAACTTCACTTTAGAGTTTCTGTATTGTATCAAGATGCCAATTGATGCAATACAAAATAAAAAGAATTTGCGGACTCTTTGTCTTTTCTTGACTCTTTCCTTCAAGGTATACACCCTCTAGTAATCGTTATTCTCCCATGGTTGCCTTTCCTAGCATGTGTACATACACAACTGTTTATGTTTGAGTCCCACACAGCCAATGAAGTCCTGCCTGCCAGCAATCCCTGGATACCCTGGAAAGAAAATGAGCCACACCTCCTCACCTACACTGGATCCAACTTGCTCCATTTCAACTGACACTCCAGACAGAGCTTGTGTACTGACTTCAATCAATTTGAAGATTTCAAGTGAGATCTTCAATCAAGCAAATTCCATCTAACATAGACTGGATGCAATTCATTCAAGACTTTTACTAGACTAACATTTTCTTCTTTCAGGACCCCACAAGGATGTCATCGTCCTATTTCAGCAGGAAGTAAGTTGGAGAATGCCACGACCCTTTCCCCATTGTTGTCATTTAGGATCGTGTATCTATCTATTTAGGGATAGCTTCCTATTGTTTATGGTTGGGATTGGAAGGAGGTGTTCAGGCTTGGATACCTCTCTCAGATGACTTTAGGGTTTAGTTAACATAGATAGTTAGGATGTGACATAAGCAGATTGTTGTATCTTCTTATAGTTCACCTTTATGCTTGTTAATTTTGGATACTTTACACTGTTATGTTTTAATCCTCTTTTAGACGAAAAGGGGAATTGTAGGGGAAGCTGCCTGCATGGGGGTGTGCCTGACCATTCCCTCCCATGGAGTGTGTGGCCAAAGTGACGTAGATCAAGAGGTTCAGGTGGCTGGGAACTTTCAGATTCACCTTTTCGGCTTTCTGTATAGACTGCTGCGGTGCCGGCTGGCTAGGTGGCTCTGTTATTAAGGCTTTTCCCTATTAAATACCCTTATATTTCTACTTGGCTCTGTATTGGTAATTTCCCACTATACATGATGGGACAGCAGGTTGAGTTGGGAAAGAACAAAAGAGAGCAAGGTAAGAGATAATATAATAGAGGGAGATCTTATAAGTTCAAAGAGAAATCAGGCACTAGGGAAATGTCTAGAGAGCTACAAAGATGACACCAACTAACAATCTAAGATACAGAGGAGAGACTACCTTAAATGCCCTCTCCTGATAATGAGATTGATGACTGATTCATATGCCATTGTATAGTCTTCATTCAGCAGCTGGTGGAAGTAGATGCAGACACTCACAGCTAAACCTTTGACTGACTTGAAATCCAGATGCAGAGAAGGAGGACTGATGAGCATACCAGGCTGGTGAAACCCACAGACACACCTGACCTGAAAAAGGGAAAACTCTTGTTCCCCAGACTGATAGCTGGGAAACCAGCATGAGACTGATCCAGAACTCCTGAATGCGGGTGTCAGTGAGGAACCTTGGAAATCTATGAGGCCTCTTGTAGTAGATCAGTACTCATTGCTACCATAGGAATGAATTTTAGGAGCCCATCCCACATGCAGGGATACTCCCTGAGCTTAGACACAAGGGGGTTGGCCTAGGCCCTATCCCAAAGAATATGACCGACTTTGACAACCCCCTATGTAAGGCCTGACCCTCCCTGAGGAACAGAAATTGTATGGAATGGGTATGGTGTTAGTTGGGGTGGCAGGGAAGGGGCGGAGGGAAAGGGACCTGGAATTGACATGTAAAATAATTTTCTTTCTAGTAAAAAAAGGGGGTGGGGAAGAAATAAAAGGCTGAAGAGATGGCTCAATGGTTTTGAGCACTTAAGTTATGGCAGAGGGTCCAGGTGCAATCCCTAGCATTGTCATGGCTCCCTACCTGCTGTAACTTCAGTTGAAGGTGATCCAATACCATTTTCTCATCTCTGAAGACATTAGCCATGCATGCATCTCACATACAAACATGAAGGCAAAGTACCCACACACATAAAAAAATGAAAAAAAAACTTTTAAAATAATAAAAAGCATGCTGCATAGTGGTGGTGCTCACCTTTAGTCTCAGCACTTGGGAGCCAGATTCAGGCAGATCTCTGTGAGTTAGAGGCCATTCTGGTCTATAGAGCAAGTTCCAGGACAGAGCATGTTCCAGAAAACTCTGTCTTGAAAATCAACAACAGAAGAAAAGTAAAATGTCTTTCTGTACACAATAGGTTAAAATTATTTACTTGAATATATTCAGGATTTGAAATTTTTCTTATTAGTATGTGGACAGAAGCTTAACAATAACACCATCCAAGTTTGCAAACCAATATTCAACTCTTGTAATAAAAAAAGCAGAAAACACTTTATCTCATAAGGCACAGTTTGCTAGAATTTTATATCTTTCCAATAAAGCCTATAGTGACCTGTTTAAATACAAGTTAATTGATAGGGCAATTATCCACACAGTTTTCAAAATCACTATACAGAAAAACTGAATCTAGATTATATGCTTTATTTACATCTAGCACAACAGAAAAATAAAGATCATATTGATATCTGGCTCTAAATAATGATTGAGAATTTTTTAAAAATGTGCAAAATTTTACCTAAAATATAATCAGGCATAAATTGTGTGTATACTTTCACCACATCAATGGCTCTTCTTATATTCAAATGAACCTGATTGTGGGTAAAATTATATGTATTATCTTGTAGGAAATTATCAGAAAGGCCCAGGAAATGGCAGTACTCCTTTGAGCAAACAATCTTCCAGCTTGTTAATTCAAAATTCTTTTTCAATTTTTTTATTTGAATTACAAACTAGATTGAATTACATGACAATCCCAATTCCCTTATCCCTTCCTTCCTCCCCTACCATGACCTCCCCAACCATTCTTCTTCTTTTAGGCTTTCTGTCCTGTAATTGTGCAACTACAATCAACAGCATTAAAAAGAGATTATAAAAGAGATTATAAAAAGATGACATTTAAAACTCACTTTAATGTAAATATTTTATTTGAAAAGAGAAACAGAAAGGAGGCAGAGACATAGAAGAATAATAACCTATCCATTACTATGCTAACAAATGACATCATCCATGCCATTCATATTTATTTGTGATTGAAAAAAATCCTCATCTATCTTCTTCCTATGTTTTACTGTCTTCAAACTGCAGTGAGCACTTTGACTCCTGTGAACATAAGGTATTTCACCAGAACTCCTGAATAGACAATAAATTGAAGTCTTTCAAGTGTTTTCTTTTTGTGACTGTCAAACCCTGGGGAATATTTACCTCTGGGTACCTTACTTTATCTCATCTGTCCAATGGAGCTGTAAGCAAATTATACCTTCTCCTTAATCGTTTCTTTTTTTCTTTTTATTTTGGTTGGGGATGCCTAGAGAGTTTCTCTGTGGCATTGACTGTCTTGAAACTTGCTCTGTAAACCAGGCTGACCTAAAATTCACAGAGATCCACCTGCCTCTCACATGGTGGAATTAAAGGTAGGTGTCATCACCATATTTTTTTACAGCCGTTTTGGTTATCAAAAGTCCCTTCATACCATGACTGCAAGGTAAATATCATTTATTTTCTCCTATTTATAGAGCCCATAAAAATATATCTGACATACTCGTTATTTTTTATTTGATGTCTGTTTTTAAAATCATTATTTTGTCATTGACTTTTGTTTTCCAAAAACCAGTTACCATATTACTTGGAGAAAATGTGGGCAACAGATGATATGGAGCATGTATCTTCTGTTGTATTGGAAAACTGCCTGTCTGAACAATGTAGATCAGGAGGTACTCAAAGAGTACTGAAATGAGGAGCTGACTCAGAAGCTCAGTCTGATTTCACCTGTTTTCCTCCTAAATGAATGTGCCCTAGAAGTAAGATCACCCCTCCTGGAACCCTATCAGCATGTAATCTGTCAGCATGCAGGTCTAGGAATGCTGCCCAGTGGCAGGAGATTTTGCTTAGAAGATACAAATCCCTTAGTTAAATCTTTAAGATAACCAAGAGAATACTATTATCTAACATTTACATTTGGTCAATGAAACAGGAGTTCCTGTGAGAAAGAAGCACACATCTCTGTTATTTCTTCATATACATCTAGCCAAAGGGAGCCAGAGTTAAAATAGTCTCAGAAGTGTTTCTATACAACACTCTAGCCTATATGAAGCTCTATCTATCCAGTTCTAGTGACTCAATGCATGCTGAACTGACCTGTAGAGCTAGATGACTTGGCTGTTCCAGTTCATTCTTCATTGCTTGGTCCAGAGTCCATCAGGCTTGTGTGAATGCTATCCCATTCTATGATATGTAGCATTAAGGGTAGAGCAGTAACAATCTTGCCCTTCTGTAACTTGGATGTTAAGATGTTTTGTGTGAGACATAGTTGTCTTCCTTATCAAATTGCCTACCTAAGATTCCTCCCAGCTTCTTACATTCATCCCTCTTTTCCTACGACCCCCTTCTTTTACCTACTATAGTTCAGTGCAAACACTAATAATTTTAAATGCTTTAAATTTATGAGAAACATTAAAAAGTTCAATGTAAATAGATTTAACAGTGGGGATACATAAGATTTTATGAATTATGATGAATCACATTTCATAGCTATTTTATTATTTTATTATTATAAATTTTCCTCTGAAAGAATTAGATGTCACTATTTAATCTTGATCAGAAAATTAATAACTGTCTTAGTTATTTAAAGAGCTTGTCACAACCTTTGTGCTGTATTAAGATGTAGAAATATTACTATACATATTTACATCCCTCTAAATATAGTGGAAAGATTTATATGTACACCTGTATATGTGTATATGTTATGACATGAATTACCAGGCTTGTAACAATAATAATAGGCCTACAATATGAAGCACAAAAGCTGGGCTCCATTATTATATCAGCATACTGCAGTGAGGCACTTTAATAAAGAGACTCCGTGAATTGTATGTAAATAGAGAAGATCTCGTGTACACATAATGGGAGTCTACAATGGAGAAGAGGGTACAAAATAGAAAAACAAATACAGACATGAAACCCACAAGCTCCGAACTTAGGGGAAAGATATGAATCCACACATCTAAGACATTCAGTAAAACCCAAGAGACAGAAATGTTACAATAGAATATAACAAGATACTCAGTTTCTACAACACATGAACCCAATAAAGCCAACTCTACAAAATCCTTCCAGTTAAAAACAGAAGAAGCATTTCCAGTAACTCAGAATTTTACTATATAAATGATAAATAGAAAAACTGTGTAAGAATATAGTAACAAATAAACAAAAATGAGAAATACCAACAACCTCTCATGGCAAAAGGAAATCTACTGAAGATATGGAATTTCTTCTACTTCATAAGAAGACATTTACAAAAAATAGATGTGTGCCACTACAGGTGGCATCACAATTAATATATAGAAAAAATGAATTTACCTCTCAAATCAGGCACAAGATAACAAGGTCATCCCTCCTCTTCAACATGGCTTGTAAAGTTACAGTCTGCTCACCAAGAAGGAAAATAGAATAAAAGAAAATATGACATCAGAATGTAACTAATCAAACATATTTTAATTACTGATATGAATATATATATATATATATATATATATATATATATATATATGGTGTATACTATACATTTCTTCAGTGAAAAGAAAGAAAAATGAGGGCCTTTAGAAAGCTGATATCAGCAACATGTAAACAGTTGCAGTCATGAATAAAAAACAGGTGTAGTGATACCAAGAAAAACTACCGAACAGAAGCAGAAGGAAGAAGGGAAAGTTAATGGGGAAAAGGAAAGGGGGGGAAAGGAGAGCTCAAGGAGGCAGGAAGTGAGTGTTTGGGAAGAAAGATACAGAAAGTGTAGAACAATATAAAAGATGAGTGTAAATATGTTCCAGATGCATCCTATACATGCATGAAACTTTCAAGGAATAAAAAGTAAACATAACTCTGAAAAAGTAAAGGAGAAAACCTACATATGATAAATGCCAAAATGATAACATGTAAAGTATCCTAAAACTCAGGAAGAGGAAACACACACTTTTTTTTTTAAGGCAATTGACGTGAGTTTTTCTAAGTTGTTTATAAAGATGTTTTAGGAAAATGGTTCTCAGCCAAGTCGTCTCATTAAAGAATCCAGATTTAGGGCTGGAGATATATCTCAGCAGTTACAAGCTTTCTTTATTTTTTCTGAAGTATCCAAGTAAGGTTCTAAGCATCCATTTCCAGAGGATCACAACTCCTTCTAATTCCAGTTCTAGGGCTTCTGATGCCACCCTTTGTTTCCACAGGCAACTACATATGTATAGCTTACAAGTGCAGACACCATAAATACCTATAAATAAAAATGAGAATAAATATTTTTAAATCCAAATTCAATAGTAACATTCAAACTGTCACTTATCATAGTGACTGATATGTGCATGTCAAATCCTGGCAAAGCTGTCATTATTTCTCAGGAAATTGCAGTGGTGTGGAACATGACACAGAAACTTCAGGAGACAGTTCTAAATCTATGTGTTCCTTGCCATACAGTCTTGCATTTCCAGTTACTTCATTATTTACAAAGTGAAATGATATTGCATCTCCATAAATATATTGTACAAGAAGATTAACAAGATGTTATAAACAGTTTGTATAAAATGCTAGAAGATTCCAACTGATTTATACACAGAGAAGTCAGTACATTGGCTGAGTGAGATGGAAGGAATTAGAAGACTGGAAGGGTCCTAGAGACAAAAACAAAAATAAAATACCATGATTTCCTATGAAGCCAAAGAGACTATCATCCATATGTAAAAGAAGACATTGTAGGTGGAGAATAGTGGTAAGACCCTGATACATGTATTAGGAAGTTTAGTGTGGTCTTCTTAGCTACGAAGCTCACGATACTCATCTCTGAAATCAAGTACAGGTACTCTTACCTTCAGACTCCACTGTTTCCTACTCCACAGCAAACATTTGCTAACATTAGATTAAACATGCAGATGTAGAGGTAAAATGTGATGGATGAGTAAAGTGATTTGTGTTATGTCTAAACAAAACTGCTTGTACTAAAAGTGAATAAGTGCTCTAAGAAGGCAAAAGAAGAAAAAAAAGAAGTAATTCTTTGTGAATAGACTGGAGAGTCAACATGAAAGAGTTAGAATGAGCAGTGAAAATAACAGCTTGCTGTTACACATAATAAGAGAAGAATGGCTGTCTTGATGACAAGACAGCAAGAGCAATGCCTTGAGACTTTAAATGGCCTGTCAAGATCAGACAGAGATAAAAAGAGAGATTTGGCTGGGCAAGAGGGGCAGAGATAGAGACAGGAGAAAATGTATTTAAAGAGATCTGAGGCAAGACAGCATTGTAGTGCCTGCTAGGATATGTTAACATGCTTCATGTGGGCCTTTTGTGATCCGCAGCTGGAGGTGGGGAAGGAATTTTGTGCTTTAGTGGCATACAATTACACTTACAGAATAGACTGGAGCAGAAGCTGCTGTCAAACAACACTTTGCAATGCGAGAAGCCTTGCCACCATCACTTATTGACTACACAATTAAGGGAATGTGCTGGGTAGGTAATTTTAAAGCCTTGGTTCAATATTACCATAATTTAATAGTTTTAGGAAAAAACTATGGGATTTGCAAGAGTTTACATATTATCTAGAATTTCTAGTATATTTTGTGCGAGTCCTAATTATGACTTTGTAATGTGGCAAATTTCTGGTGCTAATAAATAGCAAATATATGTTAGTGAATAATGAACATTCTAATTTATTCAATATAAAATTGACCTAATATATCACACACTTTTTCTAAACTGATGACTTATTTTCCTACTTTTGATTTTTAAAATGAACTCACTGAAGACAAAATAAACTACAGAGTCATTATTGGTTTGTGGAATTTGAGATCATTTAAATTGTAATTCCATTAGTCACTTGTACATTGACATGATTTTGACCAAACAAAACCTGAGGGAAGAACTATGTGCTTGAAACATCATGAATAGCAATTAGCTTGCGAAATATATGCATATAAACTTACAAACTTACTTGACTTCTAGTTACAACTACCATGTAGTAGTTAGACCTAGCCCTTTATGATTGATGATGATTTTATCATCATCATATTTTCTTTAAATTAGAAACAATCTTATATATCAATCCTAGTTCCCTCTCCCTGACTTACTCCCACGCTCCCCACCAACTCCCATCCCATCCCTTTTCTGGTCCATAGAAAAGGTGAGGCCTTGCATGGGGGATCATCGAAATCTATTACATCATTTGGGGCAGTACCTAGGCCTTCCCCCAAGGGTCTAGGCTAAGAGAGTATCCCTTTTGGGGGAATGGGCTCCCAATATCCATTCACACACTAGGTATAAATGCTGTTCCATTACTTGGGGCCCCATAGACTGCCCCGGACTCCTTACTCACATGCACGTGCAGGGGGCCTGGTTCCATCCTATGCTGGTTTCCAAGCTTTCAATCTGGCGTGCATGAGCTCCTGCTTGTTCAGGTCAACAATATCTATGTGTTTCCTCAGAACGGTCTTGTCCCCTTTGTTTATCGCTCCTTCCTCTCTACAACTGAATTCCAGGAACTCGGCTCAGTGCTTGGCTGTGGGTCTCTGTTTTAGTTTCCATCAGCTACTGGATGAAGGTTCTATGATGGAATATAAGGTAGCAATCAATCTCATTATAGGGGAAGGACATTTAAGGTAGCCTGTCTCTATTGCTTAGATCATTACATGCGGTCATCCTACTATATCTTTGGATATTTTCTTAGTGCCAGATTTCTCTTTAAACCTATAATGGCTCTCTCTATTAAGGATCTATTTTCTTGCACTCCTCTATTCTTTCCTTGACTCAATTATCCTTGTCCCTCATGTCCTCCTCCCCCATTCTCTTCTCCCTTGTTCTTTCTCCTAAATTCCTCCCCCCCCACCCCATGCTTCCAATTTGCTCAGAAGATCTTCTCTGATTCCCCTTCTCCAGCAGACAATGTATGTCTCTCTTAGGGTCATTTTTGCTTCTCTTGAATAGGTAGGATCAACATAGTAAAGATGACAATCTTGCCAAAAGCAAGTTACAGATTCAATGTAATCCCCATCAAAATCCCGGTATAATTCTTCAGACCTTGAGAAAACAATACTCAACTACATAGGGAAAAAAAAAAAACGCAGGATAGTCAAAACAACCCTGTATAATAACGGGACTTCTGAAAGCATCACCACTCATGACTTCAAGCTCTATTTTAGAGCTATAGTAATGAAAACAACTTGATATTGACATAAAAACAGACAGCTAGACAAATGTAATTGAATTGAAGACCCTGATATTAACACACACAAATACTCACCTATGAACACCTGATCTTTGACAAAGATGCTAAAACACTACAGTGGGAAAAAGAAAGCATCTTCAAAAAATGGTGCTGGAATAACTGAATGCAGACATGTAGAAGATTGCACATGGTTCTATATCTATTGCCAGGCACAAAACATAAATCCAAATGGATCAAAGACCTCAACATAAATCAGGCCACACTGAACCTCTTAGAAGAGAAGGTAGGTGGGTACCCTTGAACAAGTTGCAACAGGAGACAGCTTAATGAATATAGCACCAGTAGCACAGACCTTGAGATTGATAATTCATGAATAGGACCTGCTGAAACATGAATAGGTTCTGTAAGGCAAAGGACAGTCAACACGACAAAACAACACTCCACAGAATAGGAAAAGATCTTCAACAATCCCACATCTGACAGAGGGCTGATTTCCAAAATATACAAAGAACTAAAGAAGCTAGGCACCAAACACCAAACAATTCAATTGAAAAGTGCAGTACAGATCTAAATAGATAATTCTCAATAGAGGAATACGAAATGGCCAAAAGACACTTAAGAAAGTGCTCAACATCCTTAGCCATCAGGGAAATGCAAATCAAAACAACTCTGAGATACCATCTTACACCTGTCAGAATGACTAACATCATTATGCTGAAGAGGATATGGAGAAAGGAAAACACTGCTCCATTTCTGGTGGGAGTGGAAACTGTATGACCACTTTGGAAATCACTTATCACAGTTCCTCAGGAAATTGGGAATCAGTCTAATCAAGATCCAGCAATTCCACTCTTAGGCATGAGCCCAAATATGCACAACAAGGGCAAATGTTCATCTATGTTCATAGCCACATTATTTGTAATAGTCAAAATCTAGAAGCAACCTATATACCCCTCAACTGAATGGATAAAGAAAATGTGATATATCTACACAATGGAGTACTACTCAGCAGAAAAAAATCACTGGAAATTTGAAATTTAAAGAAAATGTATGGAACTAAAAGAAAGCATCCTGAGTGAGGTAACCCAGTCACAAAAAGATGAACATGATATGTACTCACTCATATATGGACATTAGTCATAGAGCATAGGATTACCAGCTAACAATACACACCACCAGAGAAGCTAGGAAACAAAAAGGACCCCAAGAGAGATTCTTATACATTCAATTTTTGCACTTTTCCAATATGTTAAAATTCAAACAATGGTAAATCGGTACACATGACACTCAGTTTTTAAAATATTCATTCCTCCAATATGACACAAAATTCCTCCTTATGAAATTCATAGCCTTTTACTGTTAACAAGTATTCTAAAATATGAGATGAAATATCTTGCATGGATCAATGTAATTGCTTAATTGATTAATTAGATGTCAATTGTATAAATATACTTACTTTTTCATTCATAGAGATGAGTTGTGTGAATTCACCAGAGATGGTACTAACAATCTTGGTTGTCTTCAAACTTGTTTTTCCATGTGTGAAGGGTGGTCACACATTTTATCCAGAGCTATTCCTATTGACTGGCAGAAGAGAGGCAATACAGACCA
Source organism: Cricetulus griseus (assembly GCF_003668045.3). NCBI lineage: Eukaryota > Metazoa > Chordata > Mammalia > Rodentia > Cricetidae > Cricetulus > Cricetulus griseus. The sequence goes on from NC_048596.1 coordinate 177,033,818, forward strand.
TATACAGAATAACTGCTCCTGCACCACCCACTCCCATCCTGGATTAAGCTTATAGGGATATATGAATCATAAGGGACAGAGGAAATTGAGATGAACAAGGGAAGAATAAGGACTAATAAAATGAGATTTGGAAGATAGAAAAGTACTTTTTTAGTTGTTTATGTTGCTCTTTTTCATACTATTTAACTTTTCTTAAAATTAAATAAAAAAAAATCCTCAAGTGTTTGAAACAACAATCCTGCCATACCCAGGAAACACTTCTAAAAATTGGAGGCCACATGAGGGCACTGTGGCATTGCATTTGGTCCAGTGACCTATTAAGCCTCAACTCAGGGAGAATAATGTAGTTTTTCAAACACCAGGGTGAGCACACACAGGTACTCTGGGGTAATGTCTGGACATGTGGATGGGCATAGCTGTGTGGACATATAAATCAGTTAGTGCCCCACTGAGGCAGCTCCCAGACTAGAGATTGCTTTCCATAAACAGCCTTCATGACATGCTTCAGAGATTTTCTTTACCAGTTGCTCAGGCTGAACTATGATATTATGATTTTCCAATTGCAGTGATAATGGATCATTTTTGGCATTTCCCACTCATTAGAATTTGCACCAGCATGATGGATTAATTTAGGGACATTTTCTGTCCTTGGCATAATCACTGGGAAGGGGATGAGAATAGCTGCTGTGTTGGGTAAATGACAGCACAGGGTCTGTCTATGGCTTAAATGTGAAAATGGAAAGAATGTGCAGAATGGGTGGTGAAGTCATGAGAGAACATATTCACAAGGCTTAGCTGAGCAAAGGTAAAAGGCTCAGCCTGCTCAGTTCAGAGTCAGCTCACACTCCATGTTGGAATGCAGTGCTAATATTGGAAAATGTTAAATGAATGCTAATAGAGCAGACCCTCTCATACAGTAACTTTTCCTGTTTATTAAAAAACCAGCTTGCTGCATTAAATACAATGGATCCTTTTACTTTTAATTTGTGTCTTTTATGTTTAATTCTTATTGCCAAAGAAATGCTAAGGACTGAATACTCATTTTTTTTCTATCCAATGCTGTTTCAATTTATTTTTTCTGCTGAATATACACTGAATAACTACCCTGTATTCAGCATACAGAAACTTTAACATTTCCTTTTGCCATGAGTTATGACACATCTTTGATATCCTGAAGGACTTTTATTCAAACAAGTAGGAAAATAGAACGGTATGGATAGCCTTATTGTGATTGTAGGTTCTTCATTTCCTAATTTTATTTAAAAGCTGTACTACTGTGATTAATCATTTTTGTGTATGAACTAAGAAAGTTGGGGTTCAAAGAGCAGCTTCCATCCTTATCCATTTGATTAATTAAAATTACCAATAACCTTGGCAGTATCTCCTGTGGCTCAAATGAAATCATAAGTGTACTCTCACTTTTGAAATGTATGTACTAGAAAAATCAGAAGTTGTGCTATTGCTTGAGAAAATAAAATATATAATAGAAGATATGACAGAGACAAAAATTCAGAAGACTGTTTAAAAAACTTCATTACTAATAAATAACAAAGAAGATTTAGTGTACAGACTCTCTAAATGAGGAATAATGAGACTTTGTTTGATCAGTCATGTGACTTTGTATGTAACAAAAGTCAAGGGAAAAACAAATAATGGTTTAGAAAACTATCTTAGAAAGTTTTTAATTAATGCCATGATTGAAAATATAAAAGGGAGAAGGTGGATACATCTACTTAGTTCCACACCTGTGTAAAGGGTGATTTCTGCTTCAGATACAAGGACTTTATAGATGACTAATAATAAATAAAACCAAATATATGCTATCTAAGACAAGTTGTCTTTAAAAAGGCACCTGGAAAGAAAGTTTAGATAGAATTCTTTAAGCTTTTAAAAATAAGCCATATCTGTGGGTACATTAAAGGAAAAAAAATATTAACAAGGATGTGTGTATGTGGCAAGCAGCCTGTTGATGAAAAAATAACAAATAAAAGATACATAACCATTTAATAATACAATGAAGAGATTTTTTGAGTCAGATAATCATTAAAATTGTTTTTCTTTAAAGTGATATCCATCTCAAGATGTGCTAGTATTTGACATTTATACGTTTAATAATTTTGTACAATATGAAATGTGGGCCACAGAAGTTGTCACTTCTTATTGATACCAGGATAAAAAAAATCCTAGCATATTTTAAAGTTAAAATATGTTAGTAGATAGAAAGATTAAAAAATAATATGTGTTATGGAATAGTAGTTTAAGATGTGTTACATTTGTTCAGGCCGTGTAATACTTCATTAATGATGGAAAGCTGTGTTGCATTATTTTATGTTGCATTCATTGAACTCTGTGAAGCTGTGTTGCTTTGCCTGTCTAAAATATCTGATTGGTCTAATAAAGAGCTGAATAGCCAATAGCAAGGTAGAATAAAGGAAAGGCAGGACTTGGAGCACAATAAGTAGGAGGAGAAATCTAGGCTCAAAATGAGAAGAGGGAGGAGTGAGAAAAGGAGAGGATGTTTTAAGGGGACAGCCACATAGCCACCAAGGAATAAGAAGGAAAGAAAAATGTATAGAATAAAGGAATGTAAAACACCCAGAGGCAAAACATAGTAACAGAAAAATGGGAAAATTTAACTTACAAAAGCTGGCAAGAAAGAAGCCAAGCTAAAGCTTGGCATTCAAATGCAAGAATAAGTCTCAGTTATTTATTGAGGAGCATGGTGGAGGCCCACAAAGAGTCAAAACAAACAAAAAACAAACTACATATATGAGTAATTGGTGTAGACAGATTTATTCTCAGAATTAATGCAATTAAATGAAAACATAAAGATAACCTTGAATTTAAGAAGGTTATTGGATTTTTGTACACAGGAATGATAAGCCTCCAAGGAAGTATAAGGTATCATATGACATTGACATGAGATTAGATAAAGTGACCAAGCAAGAGTAAGCAGCCTGGAGATTACATAAATTAAGCTGGGACAGTTAGTTTGTCAGTCACTTTAAGACATGAAATTCATTTCACAGTATAGAGAAAATGTATTATTTGTTTACTATTATAACTTAGAACTATACCTCATAAACTATGCATATACAGCCTTGACTAGGATGTGGATTTAAATATACAATCAAAATGTATAATATGGCCAATAAGACAAAATGTCAGCCTACAGAATGGAAAGAGATCTTCACCAATCCAACATCTGACAGAGGGCTTATCTCCAAAATATATAAATAACTAAAGAAATAAGACATCAAATTACCAAATAATTAAAATTGGGGTAAAGAGCTATACAGATAATTTTGAACAGAAATATTTTCAAATAAATGAAAGACATTTATGGAACTGATCAACATCCTTAGCCATCAGGGAAATACAAGTCAAAACTAAACTGAGATACTTATCATCTTACACCTGTCAAGATTGCTTATATGAAAAATACTGATAACAGTTTATATTAGAGAGGATGTGGAATAACAGGAACGCTCCTCTGCTTCTGTGGGAGTAGAAAATTATATAGCCACTCTGGAAATCAGTATGGTAGTTTATTAGAAAACTGAGCAATCTATCTCAAGACAACTATTAGGTATATACCCAAAACGTGCTAAATGATACTACAAGGACACTTGTTCAACTATGATCATATCAGCATTATTCATAATAGTCAGAAATTGGAAAAAATCTAGATGTCCATCAACTGATAAAGAAAATGTGGTACATTTCAACATTGCAGTATTACTCAGTAGTAAAGAAAAAAAAGAAGAAACAATGATATCATGAAATTTGTAGGCAAATAGATGGAACTAGAAAAAAATCATACTGAGTGATGATAGAGTTGTGGAAGGGACAGAAAGGGAGAGCAATGAAGGAGATATCTTGATAGAGGAGACATTATAGGGTTAGGGCGAAGCTTGATGCTAGGGAATTTCCCAGGGTTTCATAATCTGACCCCAGCTAAGAGGGTTCCTGAACTGGCCTGCCTGTCTAGTCAGGTAAGTGACTATTCTAACTATCATCATAGAACCTACATCCAGTAACTAATGGAAGCAGATGAAGGGATCCATATCCAAGCAATGGGCTGAGCTCCTGGAATTCAGTTGAAGAGAGGGAGGAGGGACCATTCAAGCAAGAGGCTTCAAGATCATGATGGGGATAACGACAGAGACAGCTAAACAATGCTAGTGGGTGATGAGGGAGTTCCTTCTGTGTATATGTTTATTTTATTGGTTGATAAATAAAGTACTGTTGGCCAATAGGGAAGCAAGTTAGGTGGGACTAGGGGGCATGGAGGATTCTGGGAAATGTAGTAAAGAGAAGTGTTGTGATCCAGGCAGAAAGTGAAATAGCAGGCAGACTCAGAATATAAACAGGGACAAGCAGGAAATAGCTCTCTTCCTCTTCCTAAAGCTCTCTTATCTGGTGCTACCATGTGAGCCCAACAAGGGAGGACACATGCCACTGGTGTCCTCTATCAGATAAGTCTTTATAAAATATATAGATTAAGAATTATTGTTGATACTTAAGGAAGAGTAAGCAGATAAGAAATCCTAGTCATTGGCCAGCAGCATTGTAACTAATGTAAGTATTTGTGTGTTACTTGGGACCTTAACATGGCAGCAGGGCTCAAGCTGATTGGTAGAAAGATTTATCAATACAAGTGGGACTCTGGACTGACAGCTGGGAAACCTGAATGGGATGTATCTAGGCCTTTTGAATGTGAGTGACAGTTGTACGGCTTGATCTGGTTTAGAAGCCCCTGGCAGTGGGACCAGGAATTATCCCAGGTGCATGAACTGGCTTTTTGGAGCCCATTCCTTATAGCAAGATGTCTTGTTCAGCCTTGATGCAGTGCAGAAGGGCTTTGGTCACTTTATCTAATCTCATGTCAATGCCATGTGATATCTTCTACTTCCTTGGAGATTTATCATTCCTGTTTAGAAAAATCCAGCAACCTTCTTAAATTCAAGGTTCTCTTTATGTTTTCATTTAATTGCATCAATTCTGAGAATAAATCTGTCTACACCAATTACTCATGTATGTAGTTGGTTTTTTTGTGGTATGACAGACTTTGTTGACTCCCTAAGGAAGGCATTGCCCCCTCTGAGGAGTAGATGGTATATGGGATGGAGGGTGTGGAGGGGGGATGAGATAAGAGGAGTGAGGGAGAACTGAGGTTGGTAAGTAAAATGAAAAAAATTAGATAAAAATTATTATTAACTTCAAATATTCATAGTAAGAATCAAGTTCAAATGAGGAATTTCTGATTTACATAATTAATATATTTGTCATCAAATCTATTGTATACTTGACATTAATAAATGTTCTTGCTCAATTGTGAGTCTTGCATAGAGATTAGCTCTAGTCTGCATTCTTTCCTTGATCAACATAATTTGGACATGTCTGTTTGGGAATTTTAGTACTATATATCAATATGTTTTTGCTGTAAGGTAAGGTATAGTTAGTATAACATTTTTTTAAGGAAGAGTCAGACAAATGTAAAGGCTATAAGTCTGTGCAAAGCAGTGAGACATTCCTTCAAAAATAAAATCTAAAAAGAGGGCTAAAATAGACTAATAAGACAACTACAGGATATGATGGGGTATAAATTGATAAAGGAGAAATAAAAGTATTTTTGCATATGATATGATAGAATACATATACATAAGGGACTATAAGAAAATTCTACCAGAAACTACTACAAATAATGTCTTTCAGCAAAGTATAAGCAAAATTAACTAAAAAAGTCAGTAGACTTTCAATATACAAATGACCAACAGTTTAAAAAAGAAATAAGGGAAATCAGTATGGTGCTTCCTACAGAAAATAGGAATCAGTCGACCACAAGATCCAGCAATTCCACTTTTAGGCGTATACCCAAAAGATGCACATTCATACAACAAGGACATCTGTTCAACCATGTTCATAACAGCATTGTTTTCAATGGCCAGAAGCTGCAAGCATTATAGATACCCCTCAATTGAAAATTGATGGAGAAAATGTGGTACAATGGAGTACTCAGGAAAAAAAAATGGAATCTTGCAATTCACAGGCTAATGGATAGAACTAGAAGAAACCATCCTGACAGAGGTAACCCAGTCACAAAAAGACGAAAATGGTATGTACTCACTTATATATGGATTTTAGACCTAGATCAAAGGAGTAGCATCCTAAAGACACACTGACAGAGAAGCTAGGAAACAAGGAGCACCCTAAGAGAAACATACATGGTCCCCCAGAGAAAGGGAACGGGACAAAATCTCCTGAACTACTAGGGTGCATGGGGGAGAGGATAAAGAGTTAGAAGAAAGAGATAGTGAGAAGAGGAGGAGAGAGGAGGACATAAGAGAACAGAAAGATTGAGTTAGGGGAAGAATAGAGGAGAGCAAGAAACAGATACCATAGTAGAGGGAGCCATTATAGGTTTAAAGAGAAATCCAGCATTTGGGAAATGTCTAACATCTACAAAGTTGACCCCAACTAACAATTTAAGCAATAGCAGAAAGGCTACCTTAAACGCCCTTCTCCCATAATGAGATTGATAACTACCATATATGTCATCCTAGAGTCTTCATCCAGTAGCTGATGGAAGCAGAAACAGACACCCACAGCTAAACACTGAGCCAATTTCTGGATTCCAGTTGTAGAGATGGAGGAATGATGAGTGAAGGGGTCAATAACAGGCTGGAGAAACTCACAGAAACAGCTGACCTGAACAAGGGGCTGCTGATGGACCCCAGACTGATAACTGGGAAACTAGCATAGGACAGTTCCAGAACCTCGGAATGTGTATGTTAATTTGGAGGTCTAGTTAATCTATGGTGCCTCTGGTAATGGATCAGTATTTATCCCTGGTACAGGAATGGACATTGGTAGCCCAATCCACATATAGGGATACTCTCCCAGCCTAGACAGACTGTGAAGGGTTCCAAATGATATGACAGAGTTTTAAGATCCCCCATGGAATGCCTCATCCTCCCTGGGGAGCAGAAACTCAATGGGATAGGGTATCCGTGGGGGGCAGAGAAGGAGGGGAGTGAGAGGGAACTGTGATTGACATGTAAAAGAAGCTTGTTTTGAACTTAAATAAATAAATAAATAAATAAATAAATAAATAAATAAATGGAAATCAAGAAAACTACAGCATTTGCAATAGGCTAAAACAACATAAAATATCATGGAGTATTTCTAAACAGACAAGTGACAGACTTATCTGGTAAAACTGCCAGTTATTGAAGAAGGAAATTGAAGATATCCAATATGGGATGATCTCCTGTCTTCATGGATGGTAGGATTATCATAGGAAAAATGGCAATCCTGGGGAAAGCAGTCTACATTTTCAAGGCATTCCCCCATCAATATTCCAACACAATTATTCACATAATTTGAAAAGAAACTTTTAGCTTCATATGTAAATGCATGTAACACAGTACAACTAGAGAATCCTGAATAATAAAAGATCGGTGGGAGATATCATCATTCCCGATTTCAACTTATAGGACATAGTCATAGTAATCAAAACAGCATGTTGATGGCATAAGAACAGATAGATAATATGATGATCAATGATTTAGAAATGAAGGAACATAGATACATCTTTACATTTTTTTTAAATGAATGTAGAAATCCACACTGGAAATAGGTAGTATCTTCAACAAATGGTGCTGGTTAAACTGTAAGCCTCACTTAGAAGAATCCTAAGAGATCCATGTTTATCACCCTGCACAAAAATCAAGTCCAAATGATCAAATACCTCAGCATAAAGCCAGATAAACTGATCCAGATAGAAGAGACAGTACTGAATTGTCATGAACTCATTGGAACAGGAAAAGACTTTCTGAACAGAAAAACTTTATCATAGGCACTGAGAACAACAACTAATAAATTGGACCTTATGGAACTGAGAAACATCTACAGGGCAAAGGACACCACCATAAATGAGATGTTATAGAACTGAGAAACTTCTGCATGATAGAGGAGACTGTCATTTAGACAAAATAGTAGCCTACTTAATGTGTAAAATTTTTGTCAATCACACATCTGATAGAAGACTAATATCCAAATATAAAAAGAACTCAAGCAACTAGATAATAAGGGATGATACGCAATCTGTAAGGTGATATGTAATCTGTAAGGTTAAGATATCTTTTATTAGGTAAATGCCAGCCAAACACAAGCCAGAGTGTGCCAGGGGCAGCAAGGCAGGGAGGCCAGAGAGGAGGTCTCCCATGTGCTTTGTCTGCCGCTTTAAATCCTATCCTGCATCACCCTGACATCATCTTGAGCATGCGTTGATGGGCGTGATTGGGCACACCTGTAGCCAGCTTCTAGTAGTCATGGCTTGCAGTGTCCACTACAACTAGATATCACAGAACCAACCAAATTAAAAATGTACAGATTTAATCAAAGAAGTCTCAATAGAAGAAACTCAAATGGCTGTAAAACAAAGGAAACATCAACATCATTAGCTACTTTGACATTTCATCTTGAACCTGTAAGAGTGGATAAGATCAAACAAACAAGGAAAAAAGACAAGTGACAGGTCATGTTGGCATGGATAGGAGCTAAGATGAACATTCATCTATTGTTGGTTGGATTACAATTTTGTACAGGCACTATGGAAATAATTTCAGTAGTTCCACAGGAAGATAGACATAGTAATGAATTCAGCAATCTCAATGTGTAAAATAACTCTCTGTATGCATATTGAGAATCAGCAACTATATTGAGAGGCTCTGTAAAATCCATAAGTACCATAAGAATTGTGTATAATTCTGCCTTCTGTTCAGAGTTATAAGGACTTTAAACTACTTTACTTATCTCTACTGATTTATATCCCACCTTAACTGATTTGTTCATATCAGTGTAGAAGGTAAGAACTCCAGAAATAGGAATTCTTACAATATGTGGAAGGATCCAGATTGTCTTTTTTGTGAATTTAATTCTGTCAGCTTTGGGATAATTGTTGTTAATTGTTCCCCCAAAGTCAGTAAAAGTTATCTGCTAGTATTTATTGTCCTTCACTAAGGAGGAAATTTCCTCATTAGTTAAAGGTACTATAATTTCTGCTGGGTCTTTACAGTCAGTCAGTGAAGTCTTAATTTGCCCTTTATAATTAAATCAGAAATCTTTTCTATGTACATCTTTAGCTTTTATTCTGTTTATATGGCAGAAATATCCATTACAATATATCTTTCCTCTGCATCAGAATCCCTGAACGGTATTATCTGGATGGTAAAATAACAAGAATCCAGTCTAATTCAGGGTACACAAGGTCTACATGTGCATCCACCATTTATTTTCCACCCATTGTAACTTTTGTTCTGCTTCAGCAGATAATATTCATGGACTGTTTAAGTCTTTTTCCCCTTTAAGGACCATTTTTAAATGCATTAAGTCATGTCCTTCTACTCCAGTTATTGTCTGTAGTGGAGGAATTTCCCCTACCAGCTTCTGCAGATTATTAAGAGTTTGATAAAGATCTCTTCTAATTTGTACTTTTGGAGGACTGATTTTTTGTAACTCTCTCTTTTAACCTAAATAAATAATTATTTCTGGGGCAATCTGTAATCCCCAATGAGGTATAACTTCCTTCACTGTTTCAAACATCTCTTTCTGGCTTAGAAGATGACAATAAAATATCATCCATAGAGTGATAAAGTATGAATTGTTTATGAACTATCAACAAAGTTTTTTGTACAAAAGTGCTGGCACAAGGTAGGTCTATTTAACATTCCTTATGGCAAAACCTTTCATTGAAATCTCTTAACTGGCTGTGAATTACTGTGAGTTGGTACAGTAAACACAAGTTTTTCCCTGTCGTATTCTTGTAACGTTATAGTGAAGTAACAATCTTTCAAATCAGTGACTATAATAGGCCACCCTTTAGTAATCCAGGAAGGCAAAGGCATTCCAGGCTGTGTAGAGCCCTTAGGTTAAATTAATTTATTGATAGCTCTCAGGTCTATCATCATTCTCCACTTAACTGACTTCTTTTTTTATAACAAACACAGGAGAATTCCAAGGGATGGTAGACCTTTCTACATGCCCAGAATCTAGTTGTTCCTGCCCTAGCTTATCTAAAGCCTCTAGCTTCTCAGAAGTCTACCCAGACAGGTGTATCGGTAAGCCATTTTAAAGGTAGTGCTTTTGGTTCCTTTGAGGTTTTATCATTTATACTTTGTTTATGTGCAGCCTGGATGTTTGGTATCCATTTTCCATAGTGCCTTATTACATTTTGTCTACCATCTAGAGGTTGTATACGGTTTGTATCTGATATTGGAGGAATGTTAATTTGGATATTCCATTGCTGTAAAAGATCACAACCCCAGAGATTTATTGCTATGTCTGCTTGCTTCATATGGTTTTAACCTTCCTCTCTGTCCTTCTTGTCCAATGCAGACAAATCACCTAACACTCTGGTGAACTCTAGATCTAGATCGAGTCCAATCCCTAAAAATTGAACATTAACCTCTCCTAGAGGCCATCTCTGAGGCCACGACTTTTGGGTTATAATAGTCATGTCCGCCCTAGTTTCCCCAAACTGCTAATAACTTTTATTTTTTCTTACTTCCAACTGAGGCTTCTGATCATTTATAGAAGTTCACCAAAATATGTTTTTTTGTCTCCTCCAGTCACATTTTATTCCTCCTCACTAGTCAAACCACCCTCTAGAGTGGTACCATTCTTTACAATAGGCAATGTACTATTTGTCCTGTGAGAGATTGTCCTCCACAGTGACTCAGAATGACAGGCCCTTTCTCCATGTGGGGACCTTTGAGAGCCCCTTCAAGGAGTTTCTGGATTGTAATGGGTTTCCTTGTATGTCTGTGGTCGATCTACATTCATTGGTCCAGTGTCTGTCCTTACCACATCTCCTACATAATCCAGGAGGTGGAGGCTTTCTATATGAAGCATTGTTGGAATTTACTTGCCTACAATTTCTCCTACTATGTCCTATTCTGCCACAGTTGAAACATCTAGGATCCTGGTGCCTTCTTGACACTCTGGGTGTTGCTCTTTCTACCCAAGTTCCTGTTCCATTACAGTGAGAGCATCTGGCCTCTGGAAATTGCTTCTTCTTACCAAGCTTCCACGTCATCACCTTTAGAACACTTAATATTTTAGTGTCTTTTGAAACTTTTTGAAATTGCCTCTCCTACCCACGCTACTGTATCTTAGACATTATAATCAAGATTAGCTATATGCAAAACCCATTCTTCCAGTGGTGGTGCTGATCTGATCTTTAAAGGCAAAAGTATTCTTTTACATATTGGATTTACATTTTCATAAGCTAGAGAGTATATGATCAGTTTTCTAGGTTCTGGATCTGCTACCTGTAAGTGTACTGCCCTGGATAGTCTTTGTAAAAAGTCAATGAACTGTTCTGTCAGTTCCAGTTCTATCATAGTATAGGTCTCTACTCTTTCTCCTGGTTCCCAAATCTTGTCTGAGGTATTTAAGGCTGCTGTCCTGAATAAGGACAATATATGCTCATCATATCCAGCCTGAGCCTGTGGATCAGCATAAAGACCCTCACCAAGAATCTTATCTTGGGGAGTTTCACAACCTTTCTTTATGCTTTGAAGCTCTGGGGCTTTTGCTCCCTCCCTCCATAGAGCTCTCCACTGTATTTGAGAAAAATTTTCAAGCACAGATGATACTAAGCATTCCCCATCTATGGGTGTTACTCTATTAAAGGTAGCCCACAAATTTAATAATTCTTTAACATATGAGTCCATATGAGACAACAGCCTCCTTGATTCCCTTTAGGTCTTTTAGTTATATTTATTCCCATTAATATGACATCTGACAAATTTGATGCTTTTTAGGTGGAGGTTTTCTTGTCATAGTTGCTGGGAACACCAGTGGTGAATGTATAACAACCTTAGGAAGGTTTTCCTGATGTTTGATTGGAGTAGGTGCATCAGATTTGAAGGAATCCAATTGTGTATCATACAAGGCTTGTCTCATAAAGAGATTAAATCTCATGAATCATGTGATATTCTAATAATTTCATAGAATTGTTAAGTTTCCTTATTTATTCTTCTACATATACTTCTAAACCTTTAATATTCTCATCCACAGATAGTATCTGAATGGAATGTAAATTGCCTTCTAAATATCCAATCCTAGACTCCAGTTTTTGGCCTGTGGCAAGAGATTCATCAATCATGGAGTAAATTGTCTGTGCCTGGTCTCTAATACTGTACTGGTTCTTAGCTATCTTTCCATTCAAAGCATCAGACATGGAACAAATTTTGGTTTCTATTTGGCCATGAGTTTTTTTTTCCTACCTGTTTTAGTAATGAAATATGGCCAGACATAGTATTTTTAGGTTCTTTACATAAATATTTCATGTCTTGCATTTCAGATACCAAGTTTTCCTGACTGACTTTTATATCCTGCATCCAAGTTGCTAAACTGTCCTTTTCCCTGTTTCTCAGGGTTCTGTTTAGAAATATCACATGAATAAGACAGATGACAAAATGGTATACAAATTCATAACTGGAAAGTCACAAGCCTCCTCTAACCTTGAATTCATGTAAGAAGCAAGAATATTCCCAATTGTTTGCAAAGTAAGATTTTCTGCCATAATTGACTTTACCTGTTGGCTTCCATTCCAGGTGCAGTAACTACGTTTGAACAGCAGGTGGCACATGTGGCTGGTTGTTGTGGTGCAGTGTTCAGCTATGGATTGTTTGAGTTCTTCTGAGTAGTATCTGAAAAATATGTTTGCCTTCAGGGCCAATTTAAGAACAGATGGAAAAGGGATGAGTTTTCCTGGTCAGTGTGGCGGTGGCAGTGGAGGGGAGGGTGGGCGGGGATTGGGAAAAAACCCACGGAAGATACCAGGTGGAAATTGCACTTGGGCATGATGGCTGTGTTGGTGGCACAGCTTCTCTGATTGCTCTGGGAACCTTGGGTTTAGAGACCTGCAGAAATGGTATCTTCTCGCCTGAGTCAAAGGGACTAAGGGGACCGATCATGGGAAAGCAGCTAGTGGGGCAGTCCCAGTGGGTGATACAGGAAGAGCTCAGATCGAGAAAAAGGCCAGGGGGCATGGCGTCCTGACAGACACCAGATATTGCCAAACACAATGTGTAGTCAGATCTAGATTGCAAACAGATAGTTTATTAAGAAATAGTACTCACTCAAGTCCTCTAAGCTAGGTGGCAGGGAGTGAGAGAAGGGGCCCTCCTGTGTTCCTCTAACTACTTAAACTTTCCCATGTCTCTCTGACCATGCCCCAGTGGGCATGGTCAGCGACACCTGTGTCCAGCTCCAAGCAAGCATGGTTATCGTTACCTCTAAACAGGATTTCCTCTCCAGGAGTCACGAATCAATAACTGATTTGACTTATAGCCCTCTCAATGTGATGAAACACATACCCAACACTGCTTCAGTGACCGTAATCCAGACACTAGATATCTCAGAGACTTAGGTTAAAACAAACAAACAAAAAAACATACTGGTAAAATAATGATAAAATGACTCCATATGGTATTATGTTATATTCGTATATCATAAATAACACTCAGCCTTAAGCAAAATGTCTCCATCAAATCTGTCACATCAAGGCTCAGGGAACCCCTTGGAAGAAGAGGCAGAATGAATATATCTGACAATAGGAATAGAGGACAGTATACAAGCAAGGCCATCTAAAATATCATGAGTAAACTTCATGTGAACTCAGAGATAAAAGCAACTTGCACAGGTACTTCAGGAGTCTGTACCAGGTACCCTGAGTATATATTATGGCTTCCAGATTATTTTTATGGGTTTCTGGTGTGTATGATCAAGGGACTCTCTGAATCACATACCTTCTCTTGGGTTCTTTTCCTTTTGTTGATTAGAATGAATGAATAAACAAATGAATGAAAATCAAACTAATAACCAATCTAGCCAATATAACACAATAGCCATTTATACATGGTGGGAAAGGCAAGATCAGTTTTCTACAATGGAGTGACATTGGGTTTACCAAGCACTCCAGAGCAGCCTCAAGTTCAGGAGTAGTTGAACAAACATATAATGGACTCCACAGTTTCTTTGTGTGTGTGCTTTTATTTGGTTACAATTTGATGTAGTTTAGTGTGGGTGTTGTTCTATTTTTTCCTTCATTTGGAAGTGTTTGTTGTTATTTGTAGTTTTGAGGTATTTTGGGGGAGGGGAATTTAAAGTTGTGTAGGTAAGGAAGAGAAGATCTGAAAGGACTTTGGGGAGGGGAAGAATGTGATCAAAATATGAATTAATTTAACATTTGTTTTATGCAATAAAATATATTTTAAAAAATTTAAAGGAGGTCTGTCTATGAATATATTTTTATTACATAACTGTTCCATATTAGTCTATATTCAACCCCAAGTACTGTGATAAATACATTAGTTTAAAAAGGAGTTACATTTTGAAAGTCACCTACAGATTTGTGTGTTGAGGACTCAGTGTCCAGGGACTTGCCTGTGGGAAGTATCTAAAATTTTAGGAGACAGAATCTTGTAATAATGTCCTTAGGTGATTCAGTACTTTGAAGGTATTGTCGGAGTCTGGTATCTTACTTTCTCTTGTGATACTTGGCTATAAGACAAGCATCTTGTTCTATTACATGACCTCTGCTGTTACCACTGAGAATGCCTTCTAGGAATCTAGAGTAATGCATCAATCCATCATGAAAAGTAACCTCCTACATAGTGAGAATTACTACAAATGTTTTCTCTGTAAGGCAATATACCAGGTATTTCATGTTATTGAATAAGAACCCAAACCCTGGCCAGACAATTAACTCTCTGCTGAACTTTGAGATTACTTAACACTGTAGAATTCCTTCATATTGAGTGGGTATAAACTTTCTTGCACAAGCTCAACTGAAGTTCCATAGGAAGGTGATGTGTGGTGCCATGTATGAAACTAATATTCTAAACAAACACACAAACAAAAACCTTTGTATATGTATCTTGCTCCTAGGATAGAGTTTCATCGGCTTGTACTTTAAAAAAAAATGAAGGTTTACCTCATCAATTCAGAGGGAACTCCTTTTCAGATCATCAAACACACACACACACACACACACACACACACACAGAGAGAGAGAGAGAGAGAGAGAGAGAGAGAGAGAGAGAGAGAGAGAGAGAAAGAGAGAGAGAGAGAGCTTATTCTAAGCAAGCACTGATCCATTAACAACTGTTGCTGAAAAAGTGGTCTCTAACTCATGTAACTGCAATCACAACAGACAAGCATGCTCTCAAAAGTCCTTTTGTTAATGAAACATCTGAAATATAAATGGATTAATGAAATTGGGTATAGGAAGACAAACTTGTCTCTGTAATTTAGCAGGCTTGTGTTCATAAATGAATCTGAAACTTGCCACCATTACTATCAAAAGTTCATGTGCAATCATTGCACTCCTCATTTGATCCAAAATTGAAACTTTCCCTCAAGATTATATGTGAAAAATGCATCTGAAATGTATTTAAAGTGCCTTTCAGAAAACATTGCAGAAGGCAGATTTCCTTTTTCAAAATTGTTTTCCAACTTGGTTGAAGATTTACTACATGAAGTGCTTGTGATGATCGCAAATGATGTTAAAGTCTGTCATGAGAAATCTGTTACGGAGCTCAGACCTGTCGAAGTACTAATTATCTGACAAGTGCTATGTATACACATACTGTCTCTTCTTATCCAAACACTCACACAGCCATGTGCATTTATATGCACATATATTATATCTCACAAATATTGATCCTTTCTAATAAACTTTGAAGTATTTGTTGACTTTGGGCATCACTATTCTTTGATAATTATTGCTATGACAAAAGCCTTACACAGTTTGTATTGGTTGAATATGAACTTCTACAAGTTAGGTAGAAATATAATTTTGGAATCAAACTCAGTTCTTAATTTATTAGGCATGTTCAAAGTATATCCATGATGGATATATTTTCAGCATTAACTCTTATCTAGCAAGGTATTTATTGAGAGTTTTTTTTTTAATGTGAAGTTTGTGAATCCATTAACATGTTGGACAGAGAAGAATAAATAATTACTACAATGATTATCTGAACTGTGAATCATTTTGCACATGTTTTTTATTTGTATGGTAATTCTTCTTTATCTAGAGAGAATATTCCTAAAATCAAACTAGATCCCTGAAATGATTAAATATAAAGACATTTATGAGGAGCTTCATGTTTATGAGCTTCTAAGTTGGGGGCTGTCAGGCTCAACACAAAACATAAATACAAATATTATTCTAATGAACTTTTAAGTTTGGGAAACTTCTTATGGAATAGATCAAAGAAAAATGAATTAACACAGAAGTATTTTATGAAGAAAATAAAAGTGAACTTTGCAATATTATGAATATACAAAACAAGACTCAGATAAAAATAGTCCAAGAACTGATACTTCAAGTTTCTGAGCTTCTGTGGTCATTAATATATGGTTATTGTTGCTTTGGATGATTAATTGACTAATTTATTCATTCATTTACTGTACTACATGTATCTAGTTTGCCAAAACATACTACTTGTGTTAAAAGTTTGATTAACATCAGATAGGCAAACAGATGAATATTCCTGTCCACAAAACTAGGAAATATTTCCAAATTGCTAAATTCTAAACCTAAAAGACCTCTGGTCAAATATAGAAAGATATCATGTGGACTTTTGAAAAATGAGTTTTAAAACCTATATGTAACATGAAAGAATTGATGAATCAAAGAACTGGAACAGATAATCTTGAGATTAATGCATCTTTTAGGAATTGCAGATTATATACAAAGAGGAAAAACAATAGTGTTTCTTTTCTAAATTTTGTCATAAAACCACTGCTTTGACAAAATTTTCACTTCTAAAAAGTATAAATTCAACTATCAAGACAACTCTAGTAACCAGCTTTATTCAGAATTTTAATATAATTCCCCAATGATCAAGGTATTATTATACCCAATAAAAACAAGATATTGCAATAACCTCATAGAAAATATTAAAATATGTCCAGGGACTCAATGACAGTAAACAGGGTATATTATGTATGGGGGAAATGCATGCATAAAAATAAAACTAAATCTTTCTATAAATTTATATTTCCCTCAATTCTTTTGAGGTATAAATATTAGTGATATTTTAATGTAAGCTTTACTCTTTTACCAATATAGCATGATAGCAGGTATATATTAAAGTTTTTTTTTTTTTTTTACATCTAGTATATTGCCACAGTTGAATCAGATTTTCATAGTTGATGGGGATGTCCTTCTGTATTATGTTTCTCTTATTGGTTGGTGAATAAAATACTATTTGGTCAATAGCCAATAGTGGCAGGAAGACAGGCATGACTAGGAGTCATGCAAGGAAAATTCTGGAAAAGGCAAGCAGAGAGAGCCCTTGACAGGACACCAAATAGAGACTGAGAAGATAGGAAGTGCCACAAGTTCTCTGGTAAGATAAGGCCATGTGGAAATACATAGATTCGTAGTTAGGGGTTAATAATTAAGACAGAGTTAGCCAATAAGAGCCCTAGCCATTGACCAACAGTTTAATAACTAATATAAGTCTTTGAGTGTTCTGTTAGTTTGGGAACAGGCAGGACAAGGAAACTCCATCAACTTATATTTCCACCATTTCTGAGAAATCTATCACACACCATGGATGCATATGAATATTTTGAATGACATACAACATCCAGCAATTCAATAGTCTCAGGTAGGAGGCTTGTGACTACTTCTGTGTTCTCTGAATTTTGTTCATGAATAAGAGACTTGAAGCAAGTAATACTCAAAGTTGCTCTAAATATAGAATTGAAGTCATTTGAATGATAATTTACATAAAAGTTTTGGTTCTTCATTATCATATATATGGTTCATTTCTTTAGAAGATTCACTGCCTAATCTAAAATACAAACAAACATGCAAACAAACAAAAAAATCCATCAATTCATATATGTTTCCTCTGGATATTCACAGAGACTTTGCATCATGAATAGTAGTATAAGTTGTCAAGTACCCTTAGTAGCAGTACTAATACTTTGTCTACTGGTGATACTACTACAAATTCTCCTACTAGTTATATGAGTACTGAAATCACTTCCACTATTAATATTAGGACAGCAACCGCTGCTATTCATGTAACTGGTGCTAGTAACAGGCAACAGGAACAGTGTAGATACAATGTATGTAGTTATGTGCTGAAATAATTCCTATATGTCAGTCTATTCATAAAAGGGTTGCTTCTGTTCATCTTCACTGTTAGTCTAAGAAAGTAGTTTAAGCTATTAACAAGCCTTTCTTATCTCTGAGAGCTTTTAATTTTTTTTTTAGTAATCTTAAAGTACAAGTCAGAACAACTTTAAATTTATAAGCATATTTAATTAAATTTAATAGCAGTTTTGGGGTTTATTTTTATTGAATAATTTACCTTTTTTCACACAAAATATTTTGATTATTTTCTTTCCCCAACTCCAAGTCCTCCCAGATCTTCTTGCATCCTAACCACCAAACTTCATAGATTTCCTCCTCATCTCTTCCTCTCTTGTTCCTTTAATCTGTTTTTCTGTATTCCAATGTCTCCGTCTCTTTGTGCTTCTTGTCTGTCTGTCTGTCTGTCCGTCCATCCCCCTCTCTCTCTCTCTTTCTCTCTCTCTCTCTCTCTCTCTCTCGGTGTGTGTGTGTGTGTGTGTGTCAATTTCTCTAAAAAAAAATAACCCTAAAACAAAACAAAGGCCACAAAACAATACTAAAAAGGTCAAACCACAGCAACAACAAGCACACACACACACACACACACACACAGACACACAGAGTCTGTTTTACACTCAGCTGTTCCTGAGCATGAGCTCTGCCTTAGAGTGTGGTTGATATACTGAGTGACACTGCATTAGAGAAAACTGATTTTTCATCTCTCAGCATGTATAAATTTTAAATAGCTTCTGGGTTAGGGGTGGGACCTTGTGCTCACTTCTTTGTGCAGGGATTTTGTCTGGCTTGAATTTGTTCAGATTTTGTGCATGTTGTCACAGTCTCTGTAAGTTCCTATGTGTATTATCCCTGTTGTTTCTGCAAGATGCTATTACATTGGAGTTGCCCACCACCTCTGGCTCTTACAATCTGTCTGCCTCCTCTTCTAAGCAAATCCCTTAACCTTTAGGGGAATGGTTTGGTAAAGACATTATATTCAGGATTAAGTTCTTCAAAGTCTCTAATTGTCTGTGTACTGTCCAATTGTGTATCTGTGTTAATTTTAATCTATTGAAAGATGTTTTTCTGATGAAGGTTGAACAATGCAATAATGTATTAGTATAGCACTATGTCATTACGTGTCATTTTCTCTGATGGTCATCAGCAGAATGGCAGTGAGGTTCCCTAGGGACTGTTTCCTACCTAGCATAAGCTACTTGTCTTCACTCACAGTGAAGTGTGGGTTCCATCTTATGAAGTGTGCCTGAAATCCAAGCGAGAGGTGGCTTGCTCACTAGAACAACATCTGAGGCAATATTGCATCATTATATCTTGTAAGCAGGTAGCAGTGATGGGGTAGAGCGTTTGTAGCTAGATGAGATTGATGATTACTGATACACAAATCACCACCCAGAACCAGGGAATGCTTGTTATTAGATCAAGCTTCTCATTGAGTACCAGCTTCACTTCTATATTTAAATGACATGAAGAAGCAGTGTCTTCAGCCTTGGGGACTTACGCTGACCAGGTCTTTAAAGAAAGCTATTATTCATAAACATGTTGATTGACACAGCAGTTATTTTTATGTTTTTATTTTAGTATTACCAGTTTAATCTACAAAAGATTTAAATTTTGAGTATATATTTCCTTATTTAAATATGATATTTACTTACAGTTATATAAGTTACCAAAATGTAGGACTCTGTGCACACTGTATGACAACCTACAATTCTTATTGCTGTATTTAAAAATATTTTAATGTGAATTTAAAGGCTATGATTTGTAACATGAAAAATAAAAGACCCAGTGACTGATATTGGGGTTTAAGTTTCAAACTTAAGACCAGAGAAGCAAAGCAGTCAGTCACTAGCCTTACCTCTACCTCAGGCTAAAAGGGCTCTCCTGTCCTCAGTGTGGCTGGAGAATAAAACTCTCCACCAAACCTCAGATTGCAATCCTGTCTCCACCAAGGCTCAGACTCCTAGATTGCCCTCTGAGACTGCAATGAACTCCTAATATTCTCTCTAGTTCTGGAATTAAAGACATGAACTTGTTTTTCTTTTAGACTGGATCAATTTCCTGTAGCTCAGTTTGGCCTTGAACTAACAGAGATACATCCACCTCTTTCTCCTGAGTCTTGGGATTACAGGTATGTGCGACCACTACCCAGATTATATAGCTACCTAGTGTGACTAGCTTTGTACTCTGATCCTTCAGGCAATCTTTATTAAATCATAAATAATATATCACCACAATGTTTCCTTAATCATCATTTCAAACTGTTGAAAGAATTCTAAACAATTTAATAAAACAGCACTGTGTTCAGTATATTCAATAAAACAGAAATGATCAGGTATTAAGAAAGAATAAAATACTTTTTATGTATTTTTTTTTCATTTTCCATACCAATCCCAGTTCCCCCTCCCCCCTTCTCCAATTCCCCTCACCAGTCCCTTTCCACTCCCCATCCTGTCATCACAGTAGGTAAGGACTTCCATAGGGAGTCATCAATGTCTGGACCAAGCCCCTCTCCCCCATATAAAGGTTGAGCAAGTTATCCCACCAAAGGAAATGGGCTCCAAGAAGCCAATTTATGCACCTGGGATAAGTCTTGGTGTCACTGCCAGTCCCCCGCCCCAAGTAACTTGATTCAATTTAGTCCCACTCAGGGTTCCCTGCTGTCAGTTTGTACTCTGTGAACTCACATTAGATTGGGTGAGCTGTCTATATGGTTTTCAAAAACTACTTTAGCAACAAGTTTCTAGACTATGGTTCAGTTGGAGAGTGTTTACCTAGTAGGGAAGAGCCAGGGTTCTATCTCAGTTACTTCATAAATACCAGGCCCTATCATTCACACCTCTAATATCATCATTCAGGAGGATAGGGTAGGAGAAGCAGAAGTTCAAAGTCATACTCTGCTATATAGCAAGTTCCAAAGTCATCTGGTTTACATTGAACTCTATCTCTAAAGAACTATAAAATAAAAATAAGTAACAAGAAAGGCCAAAAATATCAGTAATAAAATTAAATAAAATTTAAATTCCATTTTAATGCTTAAATTTCTCTCTTCTAATTGGAGAGAATTAGAACATACTGAAACTCAGTGATCTGAGGATTTATTTTTAACAAGAAAGTGAATTCTTTTTAATTGTATGTATATAGTTTATCAGTTTTTTTACTTATTTTGCCTCCATATGTCTCTGTTAAGATAGGAGTTTCAGATAGGTATGAGCTACCGTGTAGGTGCTCGGAATTGAACCTGGATCCTCTGGAAGAGCAGCTATCTCTTAATTGCTGAGCCATCTCTCCAGCCCCTTGATCAGCTTCTTGATTGTGATATTTTGCACTCTGTAAAAAGTAGGTATCTAAGACATGTACTAATATGCATATAAAGCTAAGAATTTAGGGCTCAGTTAATTTCTGTGTCATTTTCGCAAAGTAATGGTAGTGGATTCTCCCCTGGGGCCTATGACCTATCTCACAAGTTTCTGGCCCTGATGACTAGTGATGTCAAGTAATGGTTCTACCTTTTGGATAGAGCCTTAAATCCAATCAGAAAATGGTTAATTAGCTTAATGCCAGTCGTTCCATTATTGTATTAGTGGTCATATCCAGCCTGTTGGTTGTTGTTATAGATCATAATGTTACAAGCTATATTAGAATGATGATGACTGGGTAGGATGCATGATCACCTTCCAGCACTATGAAAGGCAGCAGGAAAGAGCAACGCTTCCAAATCAGTATCAGCTGGCTTTTGTTGTGTTCTATGACTCAAGCATATCCTTTCTACATTAATGGGGTTTTATAGTCATGTTCTAAAGAGGTAAAAGCTTCATTTTTCAATGGGCAGAAAATAACACAGGCCTACAAGTGGTGAAGGTGCAGATAACAAGAGAATTCAGAGTATTCAGCTCTAAATATGACATCTATATGTCAACCCCTATCCTGCAAAGGATCAATGATCTTTTGGGAAGTAGGTGAAATGAATGTAAAGGACAGAAGTAGTGAATGACTAAAAGGAAACTGTTTTCCAGAACAACACAGAACAAAAAACAACAAACAGGTGAATTGCACCTGTGAATTCAATGTTTGTAATAGCATGCACAAGAACTGTGCAAGCTCAAAGCAGACCATGTCCCAACATGCAGAGGGGAGTTGATGATGAAGTCCTACACTTAGAAATAAAAAGAAAATACACATGTAATGATTCCTAATAATATTCTGTTATACTCATAGATTGGTGCCCAGCTCTATTGTCATCAGAGAGGTTTCAAGCAGCAAATGATGGAAACACATGCAGAGACCCACAGCCAAACATCAGCTGAGCTCAGGGAAACCTGTTACAGAGAGGGAGGAAGCATTGTAGGAGCCCGAAGGGTCAAGGACATCACAAAAAAAACCATAGAATAAACAAATCTGGGCTCATAGTGATTCATGGATACTGAACTGGCCACAAGGGAGCCTGCATAGAATTGACCTAAGCCCTCTGAATATATGTGACAGTTGTATATCTTGTTTTATTTGTGGGACTCCTAACAATGGGAGTAATGACTATCTTTAACTCTTCTGTAATTTTGGGGACTGTATTACTAATGTTTGGTTGCCTTGCCCAGACTTAATCCAAGGGGAAGGACATAATTTTACTGAAACATAATATATGATGCTTTATTGATGTTCATAGGAGGAATGTCCTTGGCTGAATAGAAATGGAGGAAGAGGTGTGTGGGTAAGTGAGAAGAAGGGAGGTGCAGGGTGCGACTAGAAGGAGAGGAGGGAGGAGAAACTGCAGTCTGAATGTAAAATAAATGAAGAAATTTTTAAAATTATGAAACAAGAAAAAAGTACAAGAATCTAGTATCAATTTATAGTGCTGTAATCACAAGTAAGAGCTTACTTGTAACTAGCAGTGTAATTTGTATGACCTGAGTTCACCTACACATATGTATTTCTTGGTGAAACATTTCTTCAATTTGGAGTACAAAACTTAAGCAGATATTTTATCCAAATTTCAACATGAAATTTTTACTGCAAATATTTTAAACATACTTGATTTACAGAAAAGAAGCTATATTTAGGTCCAGTATTAACTATGAATATTTAGAATATTAAGATTACTGTTTCTCTGTTCTCAATTTTCTATTTTATAAATTATTAATTAAATATAAAACAGAAGAATTTTAATGTAAATCATGTTTTTCTATGACTAATGGTTAAAAATGTGGAAATCTGCATGGAGGAATACTGGACATGCAAATTCACAACTCTGTAAGAAGCCTGTGATCACTCATGGTGATTTTAAGCATGCACGCACACACACACACACACACACACACACACACACACACA